>NC_089258.1:80725252-80820252 GCF_963930625.1 Muntiacus reevesi | reverse complement strand
GAGATATTTACTGTCTAGTCCTTTACAGAAAGAGTCTGCTAATCTTGTCTTGAAACGTTAAAAAAAAAAAAATCAGTAGGACAGTTAGACTAGGAATGAGTGCCTTGTCTCTCGGTTATCATCATGTTAGGTGGATTCCGGAAACCTGTTCTGGACCACGCCGGTCCCCAGCTCCATGATCTCGGCCAAGTCACTGACCTTCTGGAAGCCTCAGTTTCCTTCTGTGAATGAAAGTGAAAGTGAAGTCGCTCAGTCGTGTCCGACTCTGTGCAACCCCATGGACTGTAGACCCCCACGCTCCTCCATCCATGGGATTGTCCAGGCAAGAAGACTGGAGTGGGTTGCCATTTCCAGATCTTCCCAACCCAGGAATCGAACTGGGGTCTCTTGCATTGCAGGCGGATTCTGTACCAACTGAGCTGTCAGGGAAGCCCCCTTCTGTGAATAATGGAGGTTAAAAATCTGCTAATGATACTGATCTTTGGTCTTCTGCTCACTTTTGCCACGGGGGAGCAAGGGAGGCGGTGTGATGAAAACGCCCCTGGGGTGCTGCATCACCTGGTGTGCTGCTGGCGGCTGATGGTGGCTGAAACGGCCATCCTGTATTCCATAGTGCACAGGATATCTTGGCAAGGATGTCTACGCAGATTTCATTCTTACACTCGGTTTTCAACCAACCTCTCTTGGGCCCCTGCTCTGTACTTTCAGGCACTGGGCATTTAAAGGCAAGGCAGCTGCAGCTTCTGTGTGCCAGTGACATGCCCAGTCATGGCAGCCTCGGGGACCATCTTTGCCGTCTGGTATTTTTAGTTGCCCGTCTGCGTGGGCCAAGAACAGTGTCTCCTAACTTCTTTTTAATCCGGCATTTAGCATGGTGTCTGGTCTTGCCGGTTGCTCAATAAATACATGTCAGCACTTGGATGTTGCTGGCTCATAATCACGGGGACCGTCCGTCTTCACCCCACCCCCACCCCCGGCGGCCCATCCAAAGTGCTGGAACTGTTCGGTTCAAGCAGTCGTGGAAGGCTGTCAAGCTGATGGAGATCGCCGTGGCAGGGAGGCCTTTCGGGACGCTGTTCCAGGGTCTGTGCACACGAATCTGGGTGATGCGCAGAGTTGGGTGGAAGCCACACCGGAGTGGGAGGGTGAGGGGTTGGGCTGGCACGGTGCTCCGCTCCTCTTAGCCTGGGGAGGACCGCGTGCGGAGGCACGATGGAAGGAAGGGGCAGCGCATCAAGACTTCTGTTGTTGTTTTAATTGGAGAGCGATGGCTTTACAATGTTGCGTTGGTTTCAGCTGTACATAAAATCAGCTATAAGTATCCTTGTTGCTCTTGAGTGACTCAGTCACGTCCGACTCTTTGACCCCGTGGACGGCAGCAGGCCGGATTCCCTGTCCTTCACTTTGTCCTGGAGCTTGCTCAGACTCATGTCCATGGAGTTGGTGATGCCCGCCAGCCATCTCGTCCTCTGCCACCCTCTTCTCCTTTTGCCTTCAGTCTTTCCCAGCATCAGGGTCAGCAAATACATATTTCTACAGACACACGTCTCCCCTCCCCGTGGAGCCTCCCTCCCCCTCATCGCCCCCCAGGCCATCGCCCAGCGCCGGGCTGAGCCTCCCTTGCTTACAGCAGCTTCCCGCCAGTGGTTTTACACCTGATTGTGCACATATGTCAGTGCTAGGCTCCCCATCCGTCCCACCCTCTCCTGCCCCCGCTGCATCTGCAAGTCCATTCTCCACGTCCTGCCCTGCGGATGGGGTCGTTTGTACCATTTTTCTGGATTGCATAGAAAGGCGTTAATATGCTCTATCTGTTCTTAGCATATCAAGACTTAAAACGATGTGGAGGAGGGCGATGGGAGGTGAAGAGTGTTGAGGTTGATCATCACAGCAGGAGCCCCTGATCCGGTAGCGATGGTAACTCTGCTTGAAGGGCCTGGGGACAGGCGCTGGGCCCAGTGCTTCACCGTGATTCATCACTGAATGTGCACGGTGATGCGGTGAGGGCTATGCTGTCAGTTTTTACAAGGAGAAGTGGAGACTCAGAGACATTAAGGACCTTGCCCAAAGTCACACAGCTAGGAGAATTAGTATTTGAACCCAGACCAGCAGGCTTCAAAGTTCACATTTCTAATCACGTGCCTCAGCTTGTCTGTCAAGATGGAAAGTTCCCTGAAGAAGGGAATATCCCAAAAGACCTGAGCCTTGAGGCCTTCTCACAGGTGGTAAAAGTTTCTTTAAATTATTTTTTCAAGTCTTCCTTAGCAATTTCTTCTTTTTTTAAAAAAGCTTTACTGAGATTTAAAATTTACATATCATTCAGTTCAGCCTTTTAAAGTATACAATTAGTGGGTTGTAATATATTCACAGACTTGTGCAACCACCACCACTATCTAATTTTAGAACACTTTCATCATCTGAAAAAGAAAATCACAGTGGTTCATTTTATGCGTCAACTTGCCTGGGGTGCCATGGGGTGCCCAGATACTTGGTCCAACATTATTCTGAGTGTTTCTGTGAAGGTTTTTTTTTTGTTTGTTTGTTTTGGTCTCTCTTTGTTTTTTATTTTATATTGGAGTATGGTTGCTTTACAATGTTGTGTTAGTTCCACATAGACAGCAAAGTGATTCAGTTATACATATGTCCATTCTTTTTCAGATTCTTTTCCCATGTAGGTTATTAAAGAATATTGAGTATAGAGTTCCCTGGGCGCTACAGTAGGTCCTTGTTGGTAGTCTGTTTAATAGACAGTAGTTCATGTGTGCTAAGTCACTTTAGTCGTGTCTGGCTGTTGGCACTCCTATGGACTGTAGCCTGCCAGGCTCCTCTGTCCATGATTATCCAGGCAAGAAGACTGGAGTGGGTCGCTGTGCCCTCCCCCAGGGGAGCTTCCCAACCCAGAGATCAGATCCGTGGCTCTTCTGTCTCCTGCAATGGCAGGTGGAGTCTTTACCACTAGCGCCACCTGGGAAGCTTACAGCAGTGTGTGCGTGTGAATCCCAAAGTTCTGATTCATCTCTCCACACCACATTTCCCGCTTTGGTAACCGTAAGTTTGTTTAGCAGTTTCTTTCTTTCCTTCTTTTTTTTTTTTTTTTTACTATTTATTTGTTTATTCAGCTGTCAAGATCTTTGTGACAGCTTGCGGGATCTTTCCTTATGGCACAGCGACCGTCTCTGGTGGCGTGTGGGTTCCAGAGCATGGGGGTTCCAGAGTGGGGTTAGGGTTAGTGGGTTCCAGAGTGTGGGTTCCAGGGCACAGAGGTTCCAGAGTTCGGCGTGTGGGTTCCAGAGCGCGGGGGTTCCAGAGCATGGGGGGGGGTGCCAGAGCATGGGGGTTCCAGAGCGGGGTTAGGGTTAGTGGGTTCCAGAGTGTGGGTTCCAGGGCACAGAGGTTCCAGAGTTCGGCGTGTGGGTTCCAGAGCGCGGGGGTTCCAGAGCACGGGGGGGGGGGTGCCAGAGCATGGGGGTTCCAGAGCGGGGTTAGGGTTAGTGGGTTCCAGAGTGTGTGGGGGGTTCCAGAGTGCAGCGTGTGGGTTCCAGAGCACAGAGGTTCCAGAGCACAGAGGTTCCAGAGCACAGAGGTTCCAGAGCGTGGCACGTGGGTTCCAGAGCGTGGCACGTGGGTTCCAGAGCGCGGAGGTTCCAGGGCGCCGGGGCTCGGCAGTTGCGCTGTGGGCTTACTTGCTTTTCGTCACGTGGGGTCTTCTTGGACCAGGGATCTAGCCGTGTTGCCTGTGTTGCAGGGTGGGTCCTCGACCCCTGGACCACCAGGGAAGCCACAGCAATTTTCTTTTTTAAGAACGCAAAGGAGAGCACTTTGACGCCCTCTTCCCTCTCATAGGAAGAAACGGTGAGGAATCACTGTTACGGATGAAGAAAAATCGCCCATGTTAGAGCATCCCTCTAACGTGAACATTCCATGTAGAAACATAAGCACCTATGAAAACGAAAGACCCCCAGTGCTGCGCCCCTTGGAGCTGGTGTGTGTGGCCGTCTCCCCCACTAGCTCAGTCGCGGCGTTCATCCGCTAGAAGCTTTGCGGGGTGCTTCCGGGCGCCACCCACGCCCTGGTCCTCCCGGGAGACCCAGCCCTCCTGAAGGCATCCCGAGCCTGCAGGCGGGGACAGCAGAGCCATCACACAGCCTCGGGTTCCCTTCTTGTGCCAGCTACATCCTGGCTCAGGCAGAGGAAGTGGTCCACTGGCAGGCAAGGGAGCCACTGCCAGGGAGGGGCCGGACCCTCCTCTGCCCCTCCCGGCCGAGCCCCGAGCTGGCGGTGGGCGAGCCACGTGCGGGAGTTGCTGGGAGTCACACGCCCTCGGACCCGCGTCTGAGCCGCTCCACCCTGACCCTTCGCGGCAGGGAAGGTGACGGAGGGGTTCCAGTCTGCGGTGTGCGTGCCTCCTGACCCCTGCGTTTGCTTCTAGGGGACTTTCCTGCCGCACCGCTCTGACGGGAAAGGAGCGAATGCATTCTTGCTGTCCCTTTGGCTTCTTTCTGCTTTAGTTTTTTACTTTAACTTTCGGTCCTTAGGCATGGGTCTGCTTTGACATGGTCTAATAGTTTCTCAAACGTGCTGCCAGGATCTCTGCCAGCGTCCGGCCAAAGAAGTTCTGCAGGATCACAAGACAGGATGTCAGTGTCCCGTCCTCGCCCAGCGCCGGGGTCACACCCGTTCTCTTGAACCCAAATCACGTGCCTGCCAAATCCTGCCTATCTGCTCCCCACTGCACGACCTCGCGCGAGTTCCCGCACCAGTCCACACCTCCAGCGTCTTGCCAGGAAGCATTTTCTAGAAATAAAGACAAGCTCACTCATAGAGCCATTGCGGGAATCAAATGAATTAATACACGTCAAACGCTTAGAACAGGGGGTGGTACCTACTAGCCCCGCAGTACCGCTCCATGAGTGTCGCTGTCAATATCGTCCTATGGGTCTTCTTTGCCTGGACGACACTTTCCTGTCGTCTAAGGTGTTGGTCACATTAAGACATGGCTCGCCCACCTGCTCCCAGATACTCTAACAAACACTCAAATGCAGAGTTCTGTTGTTTACCTGGTGTGGACCCAGCAATGTGCTATTCACGCTTGTCATCCCCATTTCCCAGATTAGGAAACTGAGGCCTAGGAAGCCGACCTGACCATCATTTGTACCATTTTTTTTTAAGATTCCACATGTAAACATGTGTATATATATAAACATGTGTATATATATAAAGTGGATCTGTGTTTTTTAGAGTCTTTTCCCATATAGATCATCACAGAGTTTTGTGTAACAGTGACCTGTGCTAAACAGCAGTTTCCTACTGGTTATCTATTTTATATATAATGGTGTGTCTATGTCATCCCGGTCTCCCAGTTTATCCCACCACCCTTCTTTCCTTCTTGGTAACCGTAAGTTTTGTTTTCTACATCTGTGATTCTCTGTTTTGTAAATAAGTTCTTTTGTACCATTTTTTTTAGATTCCACATATAAACAGTACCCTATGGTATTTGTCTTTCTCTGACTTACTTCACTCACGTATGATAATCTCAAGGTCCATCTTGTTGCTGCGTGTGTGTGTACTAAGTCACTTCAGTCGTATCCAGCTCTTTTTGACCCCACAGACTGTGGCCCACCAGGCTCTTCTCTCCATGGGATTCTCCGGGCAAGGACACTGAAGTGGGTAGCCATTCCTTTCTCCAGGGTATCTTCCCAACCCAGGGACTGAACCCTCATCTCTTATATCTCCTTCGTTGACAGGTGGGTTCTTTACCACTAGCACCACCTGCTTCAAATAGCATTATTTCATTCTTTTTTATGGCCAACTAATATTCCATTATATATATATATATGTGCCACATCTTTGTCCATTCCTCTGTCGGCATTTAGGTTGCTCCCATTTCTTGGTTATCGTGGAGAGTGCTTCTGTGAACATGGGGTACACTGTGGGATGTTGGGTAGCATCCTTGGGCTGTGATCAAAAAACGCCTGAAGTTGCCGCCGATTATGACAGCCAGAATCTCTCCAGACCTTGCCAACTATCTCTTAGGGGGCAAAAATCAGTGTTAGTTAAGAGCCACTGTTCAACATTAAAAAAGATGGAGGGAAAAGTGGACGGATGTGGAGGTCCGGGTTGACCATCACTTACTGAACACTGTGCCAGGCAAGTTGCAAACATACTCTCTCTCACCAGCAGGAATTTTAGGATTATCTGCAGTGTCCAAGAAGACACTGGGGTGCAGAGAAGGAAAGAAAACTCTCTGGTCACTAAATTAATCAGTGGCAGAAGAGGGATCCCAGCCAGGTGGTTCTGGCAGCAAAGAGCATGACCTTCCCATCACTTCCTCACGCGGTTTTCTGCAGGTTCAGGGCATGTTAGTTCTTTTTAGGAAACAAGAAAACCCAGATGATGAGGATTGAATTGGTTTCCAAGTTATTCTGAAGCCACTAACATGAGTGTATACCTGTAAAATAACAACAAAATATAACAACAACAACAACACTTCTTTGCAGCAAATGGTGACCCAGTAAGTACAGCATTACTTTGTTGCAAAAGAGGGGTTGGCTACATTCTGGTGTCTTTACCCTTGAACTTACTCAGAGCTGGGAAGAGTGGCAGAAATTTCCATGTGACAAAATGTCCTCTTTTAAAGCTATTCCCCCAAAGTATCCTCCCCTTATTACTTTTCTGTAAGGCTGGTATCAGTGTGATTTTCAAGTATATTTATGGGATATAAACAAATAACTGTATATCTAAGATGATATACATTTTAATGCTCTTGTTTCACTGTGGGTGTAAGAAATTTGAACAGATAATAGGATGTCATTTGTTAGTCCAATAATTGCTTTTTAAGAATTATGGGAATCCTGACTGGAAGTAGAATATGAGAGTGACTCATTTGGTGTGGAGATTAACTCTTCAGGGACCTTCGTATTGCGATGCAATTAGCTTCATCTGTACTTGACTCCAGAGACTGGGTCTCGCGTTTGTTGCGTTCACGACTTCCATTTCTGATGCCTCTCTGTTCACATCATTAATAAGTAGTTAGATGTGTCGGGCCGTTAAGTGATTTTAAGAGAGAATTTATTTGAACCTGTCACAAGCTATCTTATTCTGTCCTAGAAAATAGTGATCTAAAGCATCGTCTGTTACAAACGTCACCTAAAACAACCTAGGAGGTAATTTTCGACTATGTTTCTTGAAGCAAGAAAAGCATATTATAAAAATGAAAGGTAGGTGTTCAATGTGTCATAGTCCCTTAGGAAAATATGACAGCACTTCCCATGGTAAAAGTCAGCCCCAGGAATAATTTCTGCTGCTGGCCAAGAGCCCAGGCAGATGTAGCTGCAGAACAGGAATATCAGTGGATCCTCAGCCCATCTCTCTGATAAAGTGAAAGTGGAGTCGCTCAGTCGTGTCCGACTCTTTGCAACCCCAGGGACTGACTATAGCCCACCAGGCTCCTCCGTCCATGGGATTTTCCAGACAAGAATACTGGAGTGGGTTGCCATTTCCTTCTCCAGGAGATCTTTCCGACCCAGGGATTGAACCCAGGTCTTCTGCATTGTAGGTGGATGCTTTACCGTCTGAGCCACCAGGGAAGTCGCTCTTTTGATGAGGCCTAAACTATCTTGTCAAATTTAGCTATGTCTTGATTCAAGTCAGTGTTTGGAAAATTATAACTATCAATTAAAAGAAAAGGAGGTACCCAACCCTGCAGTTCTACAATGCCAGTAAATAGGCCCTAGCAGACCACACCTAGTGATATTCCTAGCAGAGGAAGGAGATAAAGGAGGTGGGTTAAAAAGCTTTATAAGCTGTGGGTTTGAGTGAAACAAAGGAATATGGAGACTTCCCTCGAGGTCCAGTTTAAGACCTCGCCTTCCAATGCAGGGCCTGTGGATTCCATCCCTGCTCCCAGAGCTAAGATCCCACGTGCCTCCTGGTCAAAAAACACCAAAACATAAAACAGAAGCAATATTGTAACAAATTCACTAAAGACTTTAAACATGGTCCACATTTTAAAAAAAATCTTTAAAAAAAAAGTATTCAGCCAGTTAAATCTCTTGTAAAACTAATAGTCTTGTGTTTAAATTTCTGGGATGCTAAGGCGCAGACTTCGACTTCGGGGGCCCTCCCCTCCCTTCCCCCGGGGGCTGGGGGCGGAGTCCTTGCGGTTCTGCCTTAGTTACAAACACTTAGCCCAGCTCTGGGCTCTTAGTAAGTGCTCAGTAAAGGGTAGGTTCTGTTAGTTCAGCTCTTCC
Organism: Muntiacus reevesi; assembly: GCF_963930625.1. NCBI lineage: Eukaryota > Metazoa > Chordata > Mammalia > Artiodactyla > Cervidae > Muntiacus > Muntiacus reevesi. The sequence goes on along the minus strand of NC_089258.1, from coordinate 80,812,003 downwards.
CTCCAACTCCGACCCCCCTCCGCCAGCTAAAACCCACTGCCAAAATTCCGTGGGAGAAGATGCAGGCTTCTGGTGCGCATAAACACAGTGGCAGCCTGGAGATCTGAATAATGTACTAACTGCCCAAGGAGGGGAGTGTTCGGGGCGGACCTGAGCAAAGGGGAAGCCGGCACAGCCCCGGTGCCAAATTGACTCAGCAGATTGTTTGGGATTCCGGAGAGGTTAGGACAGTAACAAGGCATTTTTATGTCCGGGTGGCTCTGATGTTGCTGCTAGGCCTGGGAATTATCTGGGGCTCTTGTTAACATGCCTGTTTGGATTCCGCAGGCACTTCTGGGGCGGGGCTGGCGGGGCGCGCGGGAGTCTCGCCTTCCACCGGGCTCCCAGGTGGTGCCGAGGCAGGGGCCGCAGCTCGGCAGGCCAGCCTTTCTTTAAGGGCTAGAAAATCAAAGTCCTCCCCGCCCCTCGGGTCTCCTGCCTGTGCTCAGCACCTGTTGCCCGCGCGGTGAGAATTGCAGCGGTTCTCAGAGCGCCAGCCCCAGCCCTGGGCCAGCATCCCGGGCGACCCGGGCACGCACACACTCCTTCAGGGTCACGGGCAGGTTACTGAGTCAAGACTGCCGGAGCCCGCCCCGGCATCCCCCGCCACCTCCCCTCCCCTTCCCCAGACCCGGGGCTGATCTCGGAGCTGCTTAGGGATAACAAAGCCAGCAGCGGAGCGAGGCAAGACCGTTCCAAACCGGAGTTTTTCTTTGGCAATCACCTAATTTTCAAAATGCGATTCACAGATTTGCAAAATCCCTCGAGTGTGGAAACAAACCGCTTTTCCTGAAAGATGATTAAAAGCAGACCCCGCCCCCACCCCCACTGGAAAATTAAATGAGCGGCCGCACCGAGGTCCCCCGCGCTCACGTGTAAAGAATAATTTAAAAGAAGGCCCGCGTGCGCGCGCGCGCATGCGTACACGGCCGCAGCGCAGAATCTGGTTCTAATTACTTGTACTTTGGTTGAACTTTGGCGTTTCCTTTGACTTTCTCCCTAATGTATGTGAGCTGTGGGCCTTGCGATCCTGCAGTGCATCCACAGAAAAAAGGGGAGGGGGGGAAATCCAGACTGGCTCTCTTCGGTGCCAACAAAAATGAAACCCAACTGAATGTTTTGACCAAATGCAACACTTTGCGCTTCTCCCTTAATTAGCTGAAATGACTACTCCCTCCCACCGGGTCCCGGAGCTCGGGGCTCAAAATTCCCCGGGGGCCATGCAGGAAATGCCTTTTGCTTTACAACTCCTTTCTTTTTCTTTTAAAGCTCGGCTGCCCAGAGAGTGCATTAAAATGCTCTCTTAATCATAGAAGGTTCTAGTAAAAAAGGCAAGACTTTAATAACGCGGGATGCCTGTCCCGCCCGCGTCTAATCAGGCCCAATGTAAAATCCTGAAGTCTGTCAACATGGCTTAGCCAGCTGTAAATTAATTCTTGCAAAGAAAAAAAAAACAAAGAAAAACAGTATACTGGGCCTTCTCTTTAAAATGTTATCTGCTACTAATCTAACCTTTAGAAGAATGCCAAGCATGTTAGGAATTGTGAAGGGCGCTATTGTTAGAAGCTTTCCGTGTGTTTAAATGACACTCAGGTGTGTTGTAACAACAAGGACTTTTATACTATGTTTTCTCAGGTGAGTTAAGTTATAAGCACCAAGTCCTCTTAACATGCAATAGCATTATTATTATTATTTTTGGAGTGAATTAAACTTCCAGAGTTGTGATTGTTTAAGAAAGCTGTGACATTTGGGAGTGCTGGTATTCTGCTTTTGTGCAGAATCTGGTCGGTGGAGATTTCGTTTCGTTTGTTTTTTGTTTTGTCTGCAAACCACCTCGGAGTTTGGAGTCCTTCAGAACTGTGCTTCTCACAGTGCCAGCTTCGGCCCCTTGCCAGTCCTGGAGGAATGGGGCAGCAAGAGCAGGTGTTTAGAAATTTGTCCAGCAATTCGACAAGAGTAATTTTATGTCTAGAAAAAAAATCGGTTTTTTTCCCCCCTCATTTTAACTTGTAGCTTGTGTTTTGAGCATCTTTTCTGAAATTCCTTTTTTCCTGGAGATTTCATTTTGTATCTTTTTCCCCCTCGAGATTTGCTTTTATTACTATCAATCTATGAAGGAAAAAAAAAGAAATGGTCATTTACCATAGACAGTCTGAAAATCACTCATTTAAAGCACAAGCCTTCCTCGCCCCCAGAGGTCTGCTGCTGATGGTGGCCCAGACGCACCTGGAGGAGGGTTAGTATGAAGGCAATCAAGACTCGTGGGCTCTTCTGCAGGGAAGGTGCCTCTAGCTTTGTTTGCCCCAGTGACAGCCTCCTCTGCATGGCGGGAACGGAGAGGTTTAGGAGATGGGCCAGAAGCGTCTGTCAGTGCAGGTGTGGGTCGGCTGTCTCCTCTGGCAGCCTGGGGAAGGCCCCGGAGCACCTCTGGTGCCGACTCTGCTCTGGGCAGGATCCCGTGGAGCCAAACGTCCACCTCGCCCGAGCGCGGAAGTTCCTGCTCTGGCGGGTCCGTGACAGCCGGTCTGTGTGCAGTCCGGGTGACGCCCTGGAGGCTGCAGCTGTTGGGGAGGCAGCCACCGGCCAAAACCGCACAGGACACCAGGTAAGCAGGGAAATAAAGGAAGAGCAGGTCCGGATGAGTCCTCAAAGGCTGCTTTTCCCCAAACTGAAATCCCCACAGGATGGCCGGAGTGCTGGCGTTTTATTGAATGACAACCGGCCTCTTTCTCCCCTCTGGGAAGTCTAAAAACTGCCTTCTCTGGCCTGCCTGACATCGCTGAATGAGTTAACACAGGACACGCTGTCTGCTGAGCCTGCAGAGTTTTTGAGCAAAAATTTTATCATTCCATAGACTGATTGTGCTTGCCCGGAATAAGGAACAGAATGTTTGAGGCCTCTCAAGGGCATTTGATGAATCTAACTCTCATTTAAAGGGACTAATAGATTATTGATTTAAGCAGGGTGACAGGGAGCAGATCAATGGCCAGGCGCTCTGTAGCTATCTTCAACACCAGAACTGAGGGAGCTGTGGGCTGCCCACCTGGCCCGCTCCCCGCTGTCTTCTTTGCGGTGGAAATAAAGGGGGAGCACAGGGGAAGAGGAGCACTAATAAAACTTGGCCAAACTTATGTTTTTGCTGTGTTACTGAAAAAACCAGAGATTGCCTTGAAGTTCAAATCCGCTTTTATATTGATGCCATATCCTTGTTGTAATTCTAGAGCTTGTGTTGGCTTGTTTGCTTAAAGCCAGCTTTGGCACGCTGACGGACCACTGAGATTTTTCTTTTTTGCTTTGTATTGTTCTCAGCGTGGTGGGCCACACGGAGGACGTGAGAGACCAGTGATTATCCAGTTTGAGGAGATGTTTGACTATATACAGTCAGTTAATTCTTTACCACCAATGGGAATTTTTTTCCAAAGATCATTGTTTCTTGTGACATATAAGTCTTTTCTATTTATGTTTGTATGGGATGCATGCATGGCATTTGTAGGATTTACATTGCAAACCGCAGCAGAATCAATTCATTCTTCAAAATAGCCTGGTCACCTCCTCTGGGAAGACTCCCATGATTTTTCTGAGCTGAATAAGGCTTATATAGCCCTCTCTGATATGTCATTTATCTATGGTTCCCAAACTGCTGCAATTTGGATTCACCTGGGAATATTTTTTTAAAAAGCGCTGATGCCTGGCTCCCACTCCCAGGCATTCTGGCATAATCGGTCATAGATACAGCCTAAGCACTAGGAAGTTTTAAAGCTCCCCAGGTAGTTCTAACATACAGCCAAGTTCGAGAACCACTGTATTATATTTCTAATTGTTAGTTTACTCTATATTGGGCCAAACTTGTCAGGGCTAAGGGATTACACCATGTACCGTCCGTAGCATATAACATACGCTTGGCATGTTACAGCCGCTCAGGGAATTAAACAATTAAACACATGAGCATCCGTTGTACAAATATGGGAAAGTTCATAGCACTGCTGGTGAAATCACCACAGTGTTAGAAGTCCACAGCATTCACTATTGATGCTTCCAAATAGAACGTTTTCATCTGTACAACTGTTCAGAAAAAGACTTCTGATTCAGTCTCTGGTTATAAGTGACTCTCCTCCACTGGAAAGGCTTTTACTGACCTTTTTATAGAATGTCTCAGGATTTTGAGGTCTCTCCCCTTTCAGGTGCTTTGCCAAAGATGCTTGGGATCGGATTGCCTGCAGTTCTGCTTCCTCTCTTTGGGAGGGAGAGATGCTGAATGCTCCCAACACATGAATTCGAAGCGGCGTATTTATGGAAATTACACCCACTTCTAAAATTTAGGAGGCAGCTCTGGCAGCTGAGTCCAGCCCTAGCAGAACTCTATTTACAACTTTGCTAAACGAGCCAGATTAACTGTTCTACATGAGCCAGTGGGACATTAAAATACGCTCTCCCCACAGTGCACGCAACTCAGGGTTGACCGTCATGGTGATGACCCAGCTTGGTCCCTTGAGGGGAAGTAAAGACACACAGATAAAACCAATCAGAAAGTTCTGGGAGGCACTTAGGGGCGGACTCACTCACGTTGATATCTAGGAGTGTAAGTTGACATAGCCCCTCTAGAAACAACAAAATAACCATACCTTTTGAATTAATGATTCTACTTCTGAGAATTTATCCCAAGGGTACAGTCAGAGATGCGCTGAGATTGGCTACAAAGATACTCATCACCATGGAATGTTTTGTGGGAAAGAATATTTATTGACAATGAAACAAACTCATGACACAGTAAGTTAAACAAAGTTGCAAACAGAATCTACAGTGTAATTCCACTTTTTAGAATAAACCAAAAGCATTTACATTCACTTTGAAATGTTTTGAGGGACAGATGCCAAGGTAACAGTAATTTTCTCCGAGTGAAAGGATTCTGGGTAATTCTGTATGGGTTTTTTTTCTTAGATTTTTTTCTCCTCCCCCCCACCCCCACCCAGGGCTCCAGAAGCTTTTAATTTTTTAACTTCTTTGAAATCAGGCTGTGTCTCACAAGCACTCATGGGTCATAAGTTAATTGGCAGTACCCTGTCTTTCTTAAATGATAATGTGGAATAACTGCATCTTATAACCAATGGTGACTCAGGGTCAGTGACACCCAGTAATGACAGCAGTAACAACGGCAGTAGCAGGCTCTTGGGTTTTTTAAAGATTGAAATATAGTTCATGTCCAATGTTGTATAAGTTACAGATGTACACTCGATGTACACTATTCACAATTTTTAAAGTTTATGTTCCATTTATAGTTATGAAATACTGGCTCTGTTCCCTATGTTGTATCCTTGTTGTTTTTAGTCCTTGTTGTTGTTATTAAGTTGCCAAGACATGTGCGATTCTTTGTGACCCCAAAGACTGTACCCCTGCAGACTCCTCTGTCCATGGGATTTCCCAGGCAAGAACCCTGGAGTGGGTTGGCATTTCCTTCTCCAGGGGATCTTTCCCAACCCTGAGGTCAAACCCGCGTCTCCTGCGTTGCAGGTGGATTCTTTCCCACTGAGCCATCATGGAAGCTCCTTGTATCCTTGTAGCTTATTCTGTATTGTTTCCCTAGATTTTTAGCGAACAGTGGTATATCATTTTGTACTGTTTTCTGTGGATGCTTTTATGACTCATTTGCCTTCGGTGAAGCCGACACTATAGCTTAGTGTGAGGCATCCTTTTGTATCTGTAGCTTGATAGCTGATCTGATGAGCTTTTGTGACATCTTAAGTGGTGACCTTCCTATGCAACATGTGCTGCGATTGTGCCAAGCTACCCAGGGAAGACCATACTAGATTTATCTACTAGACCTGCGCAGCGCTAATGAATTCATTCCAAGATTCTTCTGAATTATGAAAATACCATAATTATAGTTGATTCTCTTCCAAAGGGATAATTAATTACTTTTAAAGGAAGCAAATGAGTATTTGAAAGCTATTTGGTTTCTAATTTTACCATTTAACAACTTAGACGGGCATTTGGGGCTTGGAATGAAGACAAAGAAGGAAAAGTGGAAAAGCTCATGTATTAATTCATTGAATATTTATCGATTACCCACCTACGATGTGCCAGAACCTCTTCTAGGCCTGGAGCAGAGTTGTAAACAATTCATCTAAGATCCTTGGTTTTCCCACACCCATACTTGTGGGGTAGCATGGGCAGAATATAAAATGGTGTGCACAGACATTCTAAATTTAGACTTTAGTTACGGTGTTGTAGAAAATAAAATGAGATACAGTGACCAAGAGTGGGAAGGGGTCTTTTATTTAGAAAAGCCGTCTGTGAGGAGCTGACATCTGCTGTAAGATGTAGGAGAGAAGAGCCACGAGACGTATGAAGGTCTCAGAATTTCCAGATACAGAGAATGCTTAGTGTGATACCCATAAAATTGACACCAGAGCTCGGCCTGTTCAAGGGATGGAACAGAAAGCAAGTGTTTAGAGGTCAGTCAAGGAGGGCGATCATTGCATCCAATGTCATCCCTAAGAAACCGTGTCAGGAAGAGCCTTGCTGGACACATAGCAAGGAGTTTGCTGTCACCAGTGACTGTTGGAGCGCTTTGTGCGGGTTAGGGAGAGGATTGGTCTTACCTTTGCAGCAGCTGTCTGTGGGTTTGCAGAATGGACCCGAGGCTAGAAGAGAGCAGGCCCGGGAGCCCAGTGCAGAGGCTTCTGCAGCAGCTGAGGTGGGAGATGCTGGCTGATCGCTAGGCTAGCCTGGTGGCGGGATCTCAGACAGGGATGGTTGAGCAGTACGTGTAGGAAGGAGAGCTGAGTTGACTTACTGAAAGCTGGGCTACAAGACAATCCAGTCAGTAGAATAGCTGGTCTGGGAGATGATGAACAGTGAAACAACGGGAAGTTTAATACTCTGAGAAATACACTGAATATTGTAAAGTGGTTGGACCTTGGAAGATTCTGGAACATTATTTGACCACTTTCAGTCGCTCTCTTCCCTACTTCCATCATCCTTTATGAGCAGTTTTGCCCGTAATAGAAATAGGGCCTGTTTTGCTTTGATTTTGAACATAAATCTGGGGGGTGGGGATGGGAGAATACTGGGGGTTGAACTTCTGTAAGTTTGTATTTCTCATGGACTTGGGCTGGTTGGATAATGAGATGGGGGTCCCCTGTTGGTAAATCTAGAATAAAGAGCAGCATCAGTCTGGGCCATTGTTAATGCAGTGCTGTGCCCTTCAAGCATTCCTTGTCCATTCGGTCACCCGGCGGTTTGGTTCAGATGCAGGTCTGACTCCACGGTGGCTCAGGGGTCAAGAATCCACCTGCCAGTAACAGGAGACAGGAGATCCAGGCTCGATCCCTGGCCAGGAAGATCCCCTGGAGGAGGAAATGGCGACCCACTCCCATCTTCTTGCCTGGGAGATCCCATGGACAGAGGAGCCTGGCGGGCTGCAGTCCAAGGGGTTGCAGAGTCGGGCACGGCTGAGCGCGCGTGCACACACACTGACTCCACGGGCGTGAGCTGGACCCTGATGACCGGGCTTTCTAATTGGCTCTGACGCGATGCTGATCTGCTGGTCCAAGGGGGACCCTGAAGAGCAAAGATCTCGCCCCCGTGACTGTTCGTGACGCTCGGCTCTGGCCCCGCACTGAAGACCCTGTCCATTGTCGGATGGCTGGCTAGGGCTTTGTCTTCCTTTGCCCTGAGGAGACTTCCTTTTGGTTAAGTTACTACAGGGGCAAGCAGGTCATGCCTGAGACTCCTAAATAAACCGGAAGCTGGTGGAACAGGAGTCGAAAGAGCCAGGGTGTGCGGTGTGAGCATCTGACTTTGTGTCCTGGCTCCACCACGGCCCTGTTGGTTTGGGATGAGTCACTGCGCTCCTCTGAGATGCTGCCTCTCTCGAGGGTAAAACGGTGATAACATGACCTCCCTCTCGGTGCCGAAGCATCCTGCCAGTGAGAGAGACGTGCCGGATTGCTTTGTAAACCGCAGAGACCCAGGTCAGAGGTAGAGTGCCCCTGCGGTGCCCACCCTGACCGCTGGCCTTGTGGGCCTGTCCTGGTGATCTTATAGCTGCAGTGGGGGCGGAGGCCTGTGAGCCCACTGGGGAAAAAGTAACGAACTATGTTTTCTCGCTCTTCTCCCCCTCTGCCTTTCCGCCACAGCGATTGAGACCCAGAGCACCAGCTCCGAGGAACTGGTCCCGAGCCCCCCGTCTCCGCTGCCGCCACCCCGCGTGTACAAGCCCTGTTTCGTCTGCCAGGACAAGTCGTCGGGCTACCACTATGGGGTCAGCGCCTGCGAGGGCTGTAAGGTGAGTTCAGTCCCAGGTTTGGGACGCCTCGACATCTGTCCCGGCCTCTCCAATCAGCCTGGAGGTCTGGGCCATGTTTGATGGTTTCATTTCTTCCTTATATAGCTCATTAGTTAAAAATGCAGAAACTTCTCCAGATGACTGATGGAAGCCAAATGTTCCAGGGCCCTCAAAATAACCCGTAGCAGTTCTTTTCAGGTAACAAGAGCCTTTTGAAGGCGTCCTGAAAAGCATCACCCTATTTCTCTTTAGAACACGCCGTCTGGTGTCTTTGTAGTTTTATTTTATTTTTAAATATGACTGACAGTCCCCTGAATCAACTTGCAGAGAATCCAAGGTTGAAATTGGGATTTATCTTCTGGCTGTTTCCTCAGCCCTGTGGCCTTTGAATTACAGTTTGATTTTCAGCCTGTGGGGACTTGCTACTGGGTGTGTGTCATAAATTCAGGGGAGCTGGATTTAAAATTCCAGCCTACGGAGTCGTGGAGGCTGAACATGTGTCAGAGAGTCTATGGCTGCTTTGAATCAAACTAGACAGTCGTAATCGAGTCCAACAGGCTTAATTGAGTGAAAGAGCTTCTTACTTTTTTTTAAAGAGAGAGAAGAAACAAAGAATGACTTCATAGGCAGATCCAACTCACCCACAGACAGCCTTTCAAAGGATTTGTGTCTGTCTTGAAGCCCTTCGCTAGATACACGGCTTAATTTCTGTTCTCACTGGTGGCAGTTCAGGTGTGTTGTTTAACGTGGAGAATTACAGCCCCCAGGCTCCCCCATTCCCCACCCCGCAGCCCCCCAGGTGCTCCAAGGCATTTTGTCTTTGGCTGATAAGAGTGAGTACTTACTGTGTGCTCGGAGTCTGTGACAAACCACCCTGGAATGGCGTGGCTTTGAGACCACAGCCTTTTCTTTGGTTTGCAACTCGTGGGCCGGTGCTCTCGGCCAAGTTCCTCTGGCGGCGTTCGCGTGGACTGGATCAGCTGCAGGTTAGCCGGCTGTGCTTCTGAGGGTGCTGCCCGTTGAGGGGTGGGGGGCTCCCTTCCCGATGGGCTGGCCCCAGTTATCCTCACGGGCAGGGTTCCAGAAGAGGGAGGGCACCAGGCTGCTCAAGGCCTCCAGAGGCCCAGGCTCTGGCTCCTGACACGCTCTGGTGTTGGCCAGAGCAGGTCAGAAGCCCAGCCTGTTAACACAAGAGGTGGGAACATAAACTCAACCTCTCAGCCCAAGGAGTGGCCAAGACACAAGATGAGAGGCGGAAACACAGAGGAAGGACCAATGGGGTCTTTGTGCGTTGTGTTTACCACACTACGTGTCTGCCGGCCTGGGAATACATGGGGGGGGACCTGGGACCCCAACCACAGCTGCGACTAACCCACAGGTGGCCGCCAGAAGAGCCACAAGAGCAAACACCCAAGCATCAGCCCCGCGAAGAGATTGGATGACCCTTCCTTCCTTCTTAAGTCATTTGAATAAACATGTATTCGTTTGCAGGGTGAGGCCCGCCTGGGGAAATGCATTACAGCCTGAGGGACATCTCTTTCTCTGGGATCAGGTTGGTGTGTGAGGAAGGCCACTTCCTCCCGCAGCCTTAGATAGGGTGGGCACGGCAGTGAGCATGGCGGCCAGCTGGCAGCTGGGTGGAAAGTGAAGCTTTTTGCTTCGAAGTACTGCTGAATGCTGGTAACCCCTCGCTGAACCTACTGAAATTTATCTTGAGATTTGGGAAGCGTTCAGAGAACCTCAGTTCCTTCTGTCCAAGTGTTGTGTAATGCATAAATACATCATTTTCTAGTGCTCATTTGAAAGTTAAATGAAGGGACACTCCTTTATTTCAAAAAAACTTTGTCACCTTCTGTCCAGAAACCTTCATGAGGGCTGTTGTAACTCCGCTCACCTGCTCGCTTTCTGCCCTGGGAAAAGAAATGAGCCCGCGTGTCTTCTTGTGCCAGATCCCAGGGCCCTGCCCACGTGTTAAGCTGTTTCACAATCTCTGAAGGACAAGCTGTTTTAATCAGCTCTTAGTCAGCTAGTTCTCTGACCTCCTGCACAGGATTCTGACTCTTTTTAGGAAAAACCCCAACACAAACAAGGCCTGGACCAGTACAAGCAACTTTGATGAGCTTAGGAAAGCTGTTCAGAGTCCTGTGGGGTGTATCTTTTCAGTAAAGAACAGTAAGCCCAATAAGGTCAGGTGAGCTGGCCAGCCAGTTGTCCAGCTTAAGGATTAAGCCCACCATAGCTTTAGACTATGGGTGGTTCTCTGAAAGCGAGGGCCGCCTTGCCCCCTGCTTGTTGAGAAAGACTAGTCTGCGTTTTGGCTTGCTGGGAAGATATAGTGACAAAATTCATAGAACTGAAAAGCTTAAGAAGCCAAAAGTATGATGTAACCACCAAAGAAAAAATATATAACTTTAAAAAATGAAATATAACTTTTGTTTTCATTTTAAAAATGACCAGTACAGTGCAGAGTTTATTGTATTAAAAAAAAAAATAGAACATTAAAATAACCAGTGTTCTACCCTGGGAGAGAAACCCCTGTTAAACCTGTTTTTCTATTGGTTATATGCACGTTGTTATTTCTGGTTTTTTTTTTTTCTCACCAGAATAGAATTTTATATTGTACACTGGTTTTGACTTTCTTTTTAAATTTAATAATCTTTCATGAACAAAATGTAGACAACTGCATAGTTTATAAGGCTATACCGTTAACGTAGTGGTTTATGGTACATCACAATTTATCTAATGAATCCCCTATTGTACAATTGAGGTATTCCCGGTGTTTCTCTACTGTAAATAATGCTTTGGTAAATAGCCTTCTTGTTTATCTCTGATAATTTACTTAGGATAAATTAGTAGAGGTGGAATTTCTAGGTCAATGGCTCTGTACATTTTTAAGGCTTAAAGTGAAAGTATAAGTGAGGTCGCTCAGTCGTGTCCAACTCTTTGCGACCCCATGGACTGCAGCCCACCAGGTTCCTCCGTCCATGGGATTTTCCAGGCAAGAGCACTGGAGTGGGTTTCCATTTCCTTCTCCAGGTTTAAGGCTTAAACAAATTGCCAAAATGCCTTCTAAAAGACATTTATCGGTGTCAGCTCTGTCAGTCTGATAGAGTTAATATTACTGAAGACTATTAGGACTCTCTCCCTTGTAATAATAAGGTAATGAGTCAAGAAACAGCTTCTCTAACAAACCACAGTTTGGTCGTTTATAACGGGCCCCCTGCCTGGTGCCGTTTCGGGCTCCCAGCAGGCAGACCCCAGGGGCCCCCAGCTGACCTGTAAGAGTGGGCCCACACTTTGCCTGGAGATCAAGGATCGCAGCTCTAGACTGGAAGCCCTTGCCCTAAAGTAGGATTCCCAAACAGAACCCAATTTATATCTTTAAGAAGGAGTAGCCACAGTGACTCCTGCCTGTCGTGACCAGAGCGACCTTATTGACTATTGTTTCGGGGGAGAGAACCTCTGTCTCCCAAGGGACCAGGTGGCAGAATCGGCCTCAGAAGGTGATGAACGGGCCATGGGCTGCCTCTGGGAATGGCCAGAGGCTGTGTGTTGACTTGGCATCACCGTGGCAACGTAACCACTAGCTATCCCACAGGGATGTCCCGTTTAGGGGATTTCCAGCTAAGCGTTGGCAAATTTTTACAGGGGACAAAGGGTGCATAAAATTTTTACAGGGGACCAAGAGTACATAAAATGAACATGTGGTGTAGTTAGCTGAGGAGGTGTAACAGTATAAAGTTGTAAAGCTGATTTTCAGCTGTCTTTAAGAAACAATTCCATTGCTCATAGCTAGAATTTGTGTGAAGTTTTGACCTTCATCACATTTTATATTTGCATACTTGTAGCTTTCAAAGGGCATGGGATCTAAAGTGAGGAGACCAGGATTTGACTCCTAGCTAGGTTGCTTTCTAGTTTTGTGACCTTGGGCAAGCATCTTTAATTCTCTCTGTTTCTCTCTTTTCTCAGTGGGAAAAACGGAGATAATAAGATCACCACCTTGTAATACTGTTGTGAATATAAAATGAGTTACTATGAAGCATGCACTTGGCACATCGTAAGCAGTGTATATGCTTACTTACTGTTTCGTACTGTCATTAACGTATTATGGTGACTTTTGCACACAGTACTGTAACGTCGGTTATGATCCTAGTATTCTGTCTTGTTATGTTCTTTCAGAAATTCCCTGCTCCCTTGTACACAAATAAACACTGCCTCTTTCCTTCAAGACTTAGGTTTAGACCTAGCCAGTACTTGGAACCTCCACTGATTACACTAGGACGGGAGTTGGCACATTGATTCTGTAAAGAGGAGACAGCAAATATTTTAGGCTTCAGAGGCCGTATGGTTTCTGTTATAGCTACTCAACTCGGCCGTTGTTGCATGAAAGGAGTCATAGACAATATGTAAATAAATAGGCCTGGCTATGTTCCAGTAAAACTTTATTTACAAAAACAGGCCATAGGCCATGTTTGGCCCTTCGGCCTAGTTTCCCGATCTCTGCAAAAGTACACGGTGATACGTCGTATCTCGAGTGTGTGCTTAGCCGCTCAGTCATGTCTGACTTTGCGATCCTATGGACTGCAGCTCACCAGGCTCCTCTGTCCATGGGGTTCTCCAGGCAAGAATACTGGAGTGGGTTGCCATGCCCTGCTCCTAAAGATCTTCCAAACCCAGGGATTGAGTGTCTCCTATGTCTTCTGCATTGGCAGGCAGGTTCTTTACCACTAGCGCCACCTGGGAAGCCCATCCAGTTTCTAAAACTCAGAAGCTGATGGCCCAAAGCATTCGTGCCAAAGGTGCCATCAGCTCTTTCTAGTGGACTGTGGGCCTAGGACAGCTGCGTCCCTTTCCTGCCTGCACGGTCTCCACGGCAACAGCTTCAGGACCACTCTTCCTATCTGTTCCTCCACCCCTCATCCCCGCTCAGCTCCCACCTCCTTATCGCCCAGAGCCAGAGGTGAGCAGTTTCCTTATAAGTCAGCTACTTCTAGAAACACCTGGTTTGCTTTGGAGACATTTCTGGGATATATTTTATAATCTGTTGTTGTTGTTCAGTCACTCAGTTTGTATCCGACTCTTTACAGCCCCATGGACTGCAGCACGGCAGGCTTGCCTATTCTTCACTCTCTTGCAGAGCTAGCTCAAACTCATGTCCGTTAAATCGGTGATGCCATCCAACCATCTCATCCTCTGTCACCCCCTTCTCCTCCTCCCCTCAATCTTGCCCAGCGTCAGGGTCTTTTCCAATGAACTGGCTCTTCACAACGGTACATCAAAGTATTGGAGCTTCATCTTCTGCATCAACTCTTCCAGTGAATATTCAGGGTTGGTTTCCTTTAGGATTAACTGGTTTGGTCTCATCTCAAGGGACTCTCAAGAGTCTTCTCCAACACCACAATTCAGTTCAGTTCAGTCACTCAGTCGTGTCTGACTCTTTGTGACCCCATGAATTGCAGCACGCCAGGCCTCCCTGTCCATCACCGACTCCCAGGGTTTACTCAAACCCATGTCCATCCACCACAATTGCTGCTGCTAAGTCACTTCAGTCGTGTCCGACTCTGTGCAACCCCATAGACGACAACCCACCAGGCTCCCCAGTCCCTGGGATTCTCCAGGCAAGAACACTGGAGTGGGTTACCATTTCCTTCAATGCATGAAAGTGAAAAGTGAAAGTGAAGTCGCTCAGTTGTGTCCAACTCTTAGCGACCCCATGGACTGCAGCCTACCAGGCTCCTCCGTCCATGGGATTTTCCAGGCAAGAGTACTGGAGTGGGTTGCCATTGCCTACTCCACAATTAGAAAGCATCAATTCCTCGGCATTCAGCCTTCTTTATGGTCTAGCTGTCAACATCTGTACATGACTACTGGAAAAACCATAGCTTTGATTATACAGACCTTTGTCAGCAAAGTAATGTCTCTGCTTTTTAATATGCTGTCTAGTTTTGTCATAACTTTTCTTCCAAGCATCTGAATTTCATGGCTGCACTCACCATCCACAGTGATTATGGAGCCCAATAAAATAAAGTCTGTTACTGTTTCCATTGTTTCTCCATCTATTTGCCATGAAGGGATAGGACCAGGTGCCGTAATCTTAATTTTTTTAATGCTGAGTTTTAAGCCAACTTTTTCACATTACTCTTTCACCTTCATCAAGAGGCTCTTTTGTTCCTTCTCACTTTCTGCCATAAGGGTGGTGTCATCTGCATATCTGAGGCTATCGGTATTTCTCCCAGCAATCTTTATTCCAGCTTGTGCTTCATCCAGCCTGACATTTCACGTGATGTACTCTGTGGAGAAGTTGAATAAGCAGGGTGACAATATACAGCCTTGATGTACTCCTTTCCCAATCGTGAACCAGTCCTTTGTTCCATGTCCAGTTCTAACTGTTGCTTCTTGACCTGCATACAGGTTTCTCAGGAGACAGGTAAGGTGGTCTGTTATTCCCATCTCTTGAAGAATTTTCCACAGTTTGTGGTGATCCTCACAGTCAAAGGCTTTAGCATAGTCGATGAAGCAGAAGTAGATTTTTTCCGGAATTCTCTGGCTTTTTCAATGATCCAGTAGATACTGGCAATTTGATCTCTGGTTCCTCTGCCTTTTCTGAATCCAGCTTGTACATCTGGAATTTCTTAGTTCACATAGTGTTGAAGTGGAGCTTGAAGGATTTTGAGCATTACTTTGCTAACATGTGAAATGAGTGCAATTATGTGGTAGTTTGAACATTCGTTGGCATTGCCCTTCTTTGGAATTGGAATGAAAACTGACCTTTTCCAGTTCTGTAGCCACTGCTGAGTTTTCCTTATTTGCTGACCTATTGAGTGCAGAAGCTCCAGTACTTTGGCCACCTCATGCGAAGAGTTGACTCACTGGAAAATACCCCGATGCTGGGAGGGATTGGGGGCAGGAGGAGAAGGGGACGACAGAGGATGAGATGGCTGGATGCCATCACCGACTTGATGGGTTTGAGTAAGCTCTGGGAGTTGGTGATGGACAGGGAGGCCTGGCGTGATGCGATTGATGGGGCCGCGAAGAGTTGGACACAACTGAGCGACTGAACTGAACTGAGCGCAGCACTTTCACAGCATCATCTTTTAAGATTTGAAGTAGCTCAGCTGGAACTCCATCACCTCCACTAGCTTTGTTCCTAGTGATGCTTCCTAAGGCCCACTTGATTTCACACTCCAAGGTGTGTGACTCTGGGTGAGTGACTACGCTTTTGTGGTTATCTGGGTCTTTAAGACCTTTTTTGGACAGTTCTCCTGTGTGTTCTTGCTCCCTCTTCTTAGCTTCTGCTTCCATACCATTTCTGTCCTTTATTGTGCCCATCTTTGCATGAAATGTCCCCTTGGTATTTCCAGTTTTCTTGAAATCTCTAGTCTTTCCCATTCTATTGTCTTCCTCAGTTTTTTTGCATTGTTCACTTAGGAAGGCTTTCTTATCTCTTCTTGCTCTTCTCTGGAACTCTGCATTCAGTGGGGCGGATCTGCCCCTTTCTCCTTTGCCTGTCGCTTCTCTTCCTTCCTCCGCTATTTGTAAGCCCTCCTCAGACAAACACTTTGCCTTCTTGCATTTCTTTTTCTCATGGATAGTTTTGGTCACCACCTACTGTACAGTGTTACGAACCGCCATCCGTAGTTCTTCAGGCAGGCATTCTGTCTACCATATCTAACCCCTTGATCTTTTGTAGCAGTTAGCTTTTCCTGCCTACCAAAAAGCCTTCATGGTTTTGCCTTAAAACAAAAGACGTTTCTGATCGGTTACGATTCTCTGCAGGTCTTCTTGTCTGGGCTGGCTTGGCTTGGGCCAGATGATGCACATGACCAGGACCTTGACAGCATGACCGCCCCTCCTCCCGTGAGCCTAGCCTGCCCTTGTTCATGTGGGGTGGACAGGCTTCCATCATAAGACAGGACACCGCCAGTACACGCCTCTGGTTACGTCACACTTGCTAGAGTCCCTCCTACTGCGCAGGCGCGCTTATGCCTGCAGTCAACGGATGGAGAAATGGCCAGCACCCCTGGTGGGGAAAAGTGGCCGAGTCCTCACTCAGCAAAAGGTGAGGGTGCCCAAGCTGACGTTTGGTTACATGCCTCCTTCTGTTATGCCCTGGTGTCGTGTGGAATTAGTTTCCCAAAACTGTATTCCGGAGTCGCTGTGCTGGGCGCCATGGAGACAGAGTGGACGTGACAGACGGGTTCCTCCTGGGACCGGGACACGGACAGGCAAACCGTTTGGAGTTGGAAGAAAGGATGGTCTGGTAAAGATGAGTGGAGTGGAACCTGGGTCGACGGGAGATCGGGGCTTCCCAGGTGGCGCTAGTGGTAAAGAACCCGCCTGCCAATGCAGGAGACGTGAGAGATGCGGGTTCGATCCCTGGGTCGGGAAGATCCCCCGGAGAAGGAAATAGCAGCCCACTCCAGTACTCTTGCCTGGAGAATCCCACGGATGGAGGAACCTGGCGGGCTGCAGTCCCTGGGGTCGCAAAGAGTCGGACACGACTGAGCAACTCAGCCCGCACGCCGGTGAGAGCTCACGGTGAGGAGGAGTCGACTGTGTGATGGGGACGGGACTTTAGGTCAGAAACTGAACTTGGGCTCGGGTCATTTCTTCCTGGCTTTGTTGTGTCCCCTAACCTCTCTCGTCTTGAACAGGTGTGTGAAACTAAGACAGATCCACACGTCTGAACGCCATCCTGCGCCAAAGGGCAGATAACTGCCACAGTGAATCCAGTACGTGCACCGATTTCTTGTCAGGCGCAGCTTGGCTGGTGTGCGTGTCCCTGGTGTCTGCAAGTCCGGGGGGAGTCGCGGGCAGGGAAGAGGCTGTGCTTGGCGGGTGCCTTCTCTTTACCAGGCCCGGGAGCATCTTATACTCCTGTTCCGGTTAATTCTCACAACAGCCCAGCAGCGGGTAGGCTGTATGACCACCGCGTTAACAGGGAAGAAAACTGAGGTTCAGAGAGGTTAAGGAACGTGGCCAAGGTCACACAGCTGGACCTCAACCCTCAACTGTTTGGAAAATACCCGACTGCTTCAGCCACACCGAACCAGAGGATAGGAAGCGTGCTGTGTGCTGTTCCGGAGCGTGGGGTTTCGCGGGGGCGACAAATTAGAACCAGGTGGGGGCGTGCGGCAAAAGAGCAGCGACCCTGTCATCTTGGTCATCTCATTAAAGAAATGACACTTTTACATCAAGCAGTAAAAGAAGAAAGGGCTTATAAGGCAGTCTTCCCCAAGGAGGGGCAGTGGACAGACGGGCCCCGCCCTGGGCAGCCTCCCAAGTGGTGTTCTGTCCGTGTTCCCCCCACTTCGCCCTCGCTGGGTGGAAACTTCCCATCCCTGAGCCAGCGCCCAGCCCCACCAGAGCGGGGGAGAGGCCTCCAGGAGGCCCAGCGCGATGTCTGATCGTGGTCACGCCGGCCGCCTGCTATTTAAAGCAGCCTTGAAGAGGGTAAACTCCGCCAGCCCCCTCGGTCCCTAGGGCTCGTTTCATCCATTTTCTCATCTGCCTTTGTTTTCCTCGCCTCTGAAGAAGGAGGCTCTCATCTCCAGAATGGCCTTCAGCCACTCCACTGGTTTGGGTTTGTTTTTTTTTTTTTCCTGGCAGACAGCAAGTAGTGTGTTCAGTCACAGAGAGTTTTGCAATCAGGAAGATGGATGTCTGCACTTAATTTTAGAACTTCTATTAAATATTATAAACATGCTTCGTTATTTTATTTGACCGGGGCCATTTAAGATGACATTGGGGTTTTTTCTGTTGTTGTTGTTTTTAATCGACATCGATAAACATGAACATTATGCTCTGTTTTGAAACCATTCCCGGCTTTGCCTGTCCTTCACGGTTGCTTCTGCTGAGGGGTTTGTTGCAAGGGTCTGGTCCCAAAAACAGTGTAACATACCAAGGACAATAACGAGAGATGGGACGATGTCTGCACGCTGTTGCAGCTAAAGCTGCATTATGAAGCTGCCATCAAGTTCATTATTTCCGTCCTTGAGCCACGAAGTAGGTCCCCTCATAGATCCAGAGAACTTTTCTTTATAAAACTGGTCAGGAGTGGAGAATTTGTTCTCTCATTGATCCATCATTTACTAAACACCTTCTGTGAGACAGGCTCTAGGTAGAGAAGTGAAAGGTTTCAAGTGTTTTGCTCCTAATGTTCAGCAAGTATACGGACCGGTGTGGTTAAATACTAGGCATAGAGTAGATATTTCCTGACCCAGACGGTGAGTGCGCCAGCAAGGAGGGAGATGTGTGTTTTCCAGGCTGCGACACACGTGGTCTCGGGGCTCGCCGGGTGCAGAGGAGGAGGCCCATGTTCCTCTGGCACTTCCACGGAGGGCTTTGGAGAAGAGACGGCGTGACCACGGACTGTGTGAGCACTTCCCAGATGTGTTCCAGGCAGAAGCTGAAGACTGATCTGAAAGCAAGGGAACCTGGAATAGCCCACGGAGAATTACATGGAAAGGTGGAAATGTATCCATTCTGTTAGGGCTTCCACGCGGTGCTAGCAGTAAAGAACCCGCCTGCCATGCAGGGACGTGAGAGACGCGGGTTCGACCCCTGGGTCGGGAAGATCCCCTGGAGGAGGGCCTGGCAACCCCCTCCAGTCTTCTTGCCTGGAGAACCGCATGGACAGAGGAGCCTGGAAGGCCACAGTCCGTAGGGTCACGAGGAGCTGGCCGTGACTGAAGCGACTTGGCGCACACACATCCCTTCGGGTCCGGCTGGTTCTGCACAGGGGGTCAGCTGCTGGTAAAGAGGCTCAGAAGGCCCCATGGCCCGTCTCCTCAGCACAGCCTTGCCCTTCTCGGCCACATGCTCTGTGTTCTCCTTTGTAGCACTTAACCCAGGTGTCACTAACTTAAATTCTTTTAATTTTTGTTGGGGTATAGTTGGTTTATGATGGTGTGTTCATTTCAGGTGTGCGGCGAAGTGAATCAGTTACGCACATGCTCATGTCCGCTCTTTTTTAGATTCTTCCCCGCATGGGTTATTACAGAATGTTGGGTCCCGTTCCCTCTGCTGCACAATAGGTTCTCATTCCTTACTTGCTTTACGCGTAGTGGTGTGTATGTGTCAACCCCAGACTCCCCCGCCTCCTGCCCTTGATACACATACGTTTGTTTTCTAGATCTGCGACTCTGTTTCTGCTTTGTAAACAAGTTCACTTGTAGCATATTTTAGATTCCACATAGAGTGGTGTCATACGGTATCTGTCCTTCTCTGACGCCCTTCGCTTACTGTGATCATCTCCACGTCCACCCATGTCGCTGCAGATGGCGTTGTTTCCGTCTCCTCTGTGGCTGAGTGATGTGGGTGAACTTGCTGTGGTGGGTCTGTGCGTTTGCTGCCCACCGCCTCTGTCATGCCGTCAGCCTCAGGAAGGCCAGGGTTGGTGTTGCATCTGAACATAACCACGAGGACGTGGTGTGGGGCCCAGAGGAAGACGTGTTTTAAATCAGGAATCAGATATAATTGTATAGTGATGAACAGAGTAATAAGTGACAGGTAATAAATAAGACGGAATTGCATGGTAATGCCCGTGAGTGGTATCATCATATGTATTGTAATTATATAACGAATTGCATCTGAATATATCGGGTTTGTGATGATATATTCATGAACATTTTTACAAAGTTTATTAACAGGATGAAGCCTCGAGTGGCCAAAATTCAGCTTATTTGCTTAGCCCTTCTGCCTTTCACTTCAAGGTTCAGCCTTTATGGAAAAAGATATGTTCTTTTTGATATCTTCAAGCAAACTCTTAAGGATTAGCAACTGGAACAATGTACTTAAAAATACTGTGAGCCCTTGGGGCTTTAAAGAAAATAAAAATCTCGGCATCTAGAATCTACCTCTATCTAGAAACATCTAGACAGATGAAATGACAATCTGGCTATTTCTAGTTTCAGTTCCCACAGGAGAAAACACTCTCCTCCTTCTCTTCTGCTGGACAAATGTTGTTCTAAATTGAGAAATCATTTTGGATTGAAAAAGCAGGAAAAGTCTGTCTTTTTTTTTTTCGTTTCTGATGTAGGAATAAACAGGAAGTGGAGGGTGAATTGTGAATTCGCCTACAATCCTATATTTTTTTTTTGCCGTGTCAGCTGAGTGAGAACAGTTTATTTCATTTGGTAGTTTTAAGTGGTTTGTAAATTTTTTAATGGTTACAAGTTCATAAATGCTTGTTTAAATTACTTTGCTTGTCTTTTGTTTAAAAATATCTAGAACACTCCCATTTGCTTTTTGTTAAACAAGCCTCAAGTGTAGTTCTTGGTAAAGCTTTCTGCCCTTGTCATCCAGCAGAGAAGGAAGCCTCCGTGTTCGTAGTTAACCTCTTGACTTGCCAGTGCCTTGCTCCCAGTGATGTCAAAAGTGTATGTATTTCAAGAAGTTGGTCAATGAAAAAAATTAGCAAAATATCAATACCATTTTTGACTTAAAGCAAGTGTGGGACCCCAGGGAGGGGGTGGTTAACTAAGTTACTTATACAAAATTCCTACAGACCGTCATCTACAATGAATTGTGACAATATATTACAATTTGACCAAACGACGACAAGACTGTATTTCTGTCAGAGAAATGAAAGCGTATGTCTGGGGTTTCCTGATAGGTGATAGAAATTGTGACCGAACATCACTCCTGTTTAAATAGATTTTACACCATCAGAGGTTATGATTTTAGTGACTTTGGGGAGATGAGTCGTTCAGATGTCCCTCCAGACCTTTTTGCTGGAGAGGTTCAGTAGGGAGCTTCCAATTCTGTACTTCCTTCTCCTGCATGAACTCTAAGGAACATGAGGAATGGAATCCCCTGGAAGGACACTCCTGGTTTGTCTCTGTGACGTTTATTCTTCATTTTATGTTAGCGTGTGGTTAGTTTGCAGTGTTGTGTTAGCCTCGGGGGTGCAGCAGAGGGATTCGGCCCTGTTCGTGCGTGTACCCGCTCTTTTCAGACCGTTTCCCACGTGGGTCAGTACAGGGCGTTGAGCAGCGTTCCGTGTTCTCTGCAACAGGTCCCTGTTGGTTGCTGCTGTGTTCAGAGAAGAGTGTGTGCGTGTCAACCCCAAACTCCTGGTTTCTCTGCCCCCGCTTCCCCTTTAATAACGAGGGCGCCCCTGTGTCTCCAGCCCCTGGATTGCTCTTCCCGAGGGCGGGGCTGTGCCTGCCTGGTCTCCTCTCTCGGGATGGTTGCCTTCTTCACCTGCATACCTGTGTTAAATTACAGAAACAGGAAAACCATCTTATATTTGTATTGCCTCTAAGTTTTTCTAAAGCACTTTTGGTTTATGCAATTAAATTCAGCTGAGCTTTGCTGCCACTGGGAGGGGGGAAAAAAAAACAACCCTCCAAAATGTGTCCTCTTTGGTACAGAATTTCCTTGTCAAGCAGCCGTTTGGGGCGTGTGTCCTCGACTGGTCCCTGCTCTCTTATGCACAGAGATTAGGCTGTGCATAATTAGGCTGTGCGCAGGAAGGCAGGCTGCCTCCCATGTGGCATCCACCAGGCCCTTGGCCGCCTCTGGTTCTAACCAGAGACTGGGAGGGAGAGCGAGAGGTGAGCAAAGCCAGGCCTGGGGGCACAGAGCAGGCCGGTCCCGGTCTCAGCATCAGAGCGGCTGTGGGAGGTGGGGCCTGGCCGTGCGCTTGGGGACCGACCGCTGTTAGCAGCAGGCAGGTGTGAATGCGTCAGTCACTCGGTCGTGTCTGACCCTCTGCGACCCCATGGATGGTAGCCCACGAGGCTCCTCTGTCCATGGGGCTCTCCAGGCAAGTGGGTAGCCATTCCTTCTCCAGGAGCTCTTCCTGACCCGGGAATCGAACCCGGATCTCCTGCATCGCAGGCAGATTCTTTACCTTGCGAGCGACTGGCAATAGGAAAGCCGCAGTGAATTTAGCGGAGAGCTGAGAGTCCCTGCCTGAGGTGTTTTATTTGCTCCTCATAAACATTAGAGAAGTAGGTGGAGGAGGGGTTTTTTTTTCCCCCTTCCATTTCACAGGTAAGAAAACGCGCCAGGTTCTACAGTGCACCTCCCAGATGTAGAATCTGATGCTGCTCCTGACACGGTTACTGTGGAAACCAGCGTGGATACTTTGTACAGTTGTTCACTTAATTCTCCCTGATCGTGTCAAAGTCTTTTCAAAGTCTGCGATCCTAAACATCCTCATTTCCTGGTATCTTCTGTTTTGACATACAGGGAGGCTGGGAAGACCTTTATCAGGGGCTCTGGCCCAGCATCCTCCCACAGAACAGAAACCACACGTAGCCAGAATGACCCCAGAAAATCCCTCCAGCAGGCAGACGGCTGGAGACTGACATATGTCTCCCATTAAGACGACAAAGCCACTTCTTCCTCCAGCCTTGGAAGCAGATTGCTAGCCCTTCCCCAGAGCCCCAGACGAGATAGCTGTTTTCTGTTTTCGTGTTGTACCAAAAATACGCGTCCGAAAGCGCAGGAATTACACGAATGCAACACGACACTCGTGTCCTGAAAATCGCACGTCTTTCTAGATATCTCCTTGTCTCTGAGCTTCTTTCGTGACAATAGTTTCCTTGGAATTGGCATTTCTCCAGTGCCTTTTATGAGCTGTATCTTTTTTGTTTTCTTTCTTTCTTTTATTTTTAGTTCAGTATTTTTCCACTTCAGAAAGGTGGCTAGCTGTGTCCAGTGGCTTAGCTCTGCCAGGATGGGGAGACGTTTTTTCTCTGGACCCTAGAACTCATCCCTGAAAAATATCTAGAAATGGGAATGAAGATCTGCGTTCATCTCGCCTGCACAAGGCTCGCATTGTCTGGGGAGGAGGGAAGGCTGGGTTCTGGCAGCCCGGCCCCATCAGAGCCTTGTTCCTTGTTCCACGTTGAAAAGATGACATTCCTCTGCTCGCAGCGGCCTGCCCGGGTGTCTGGCACCAGTCCTGTGGCCGGCACTGTCGCCCGAGGCATTTGTGTTTGGGTTGGTTTTGTTTTATTTCAGAAGCAGCGCAGTGCGGGCGATGTGAGCGTCCAAGGTGGAGCTGTTTCTGCAGAACTGGCTGTCAGGCTCCTCTGTGCCGTCAAGGTGGCCCGCCCGCCGGGGCGGCTGCTTCCCGTTCACTGGTGTCAGAACGCGAGAAGGCGCGTACAGTGAATTTAACTCATTAGCTTATTCTCAAGTGTTGCTGAGGCAGCCCTCGGGGCTTTATCACGGCCCCCTCCTCCCTCAGGATTTCACGTGATGTTCCCTTTATGACAGAGATCAGTGAATTTGCAAAGTAAATATTCCAATCAGGAAAAGCAAAATCTTCAGTGACCCTGTCTGTTCTGTTTCTGTGGAGGCTTTTTACAGAAAAAGCCTGGGTTTGGGGGGGTGGGGCGGGTAGGGTAGGGAAAATCCTTTATATTGGCTGCAGCTCTGAAGTGGAACGTGTTAAATGTACTTCTCAGGGTCTGTGAGCCTTAAAATAATGAGCGATGGAAAAACTCTGAGGTAGGTCAGCGAGGGAGGGAAAACTTTGGCCGTACAAAGGATTTTCACGGTTAAACAACTTTGGAGAAACTAGAATGATCAAACAACGCGCATTCTCCTCCATGCTTTTGAATCTGAAAATAGCAGCATTCTCTGTAACACAGCACCACCATTCATACGGACTGGAAAGTCCCCCAAATCATGAAAATTATCCTGATTAGTCAAACCCCACAGGGGTCATCTGACTGCTCCTGAGGGAAATAAGAATTTCCGTGTAGATCCCGCTTCTGTATTTCATACTCATATTTGTCTACTGTATCTGGGGACTCGGGCCGTGCGGACACACTTTCAGCCAGGAAATGCTTCTGAAAGCTGCTGTCCTTGTTTACGTTACTCCTCGTTAGTGTCAAGAATGAGTCTCAGAATCACAGAAATTTTGGGAGGGGGGCGTTTGCGATATTTATCAGTTTCAGGGGCGTGTCCTGTTGTGTTAGATGCTCCTTCAACTGGTTGGTCTCCTAAATTAGACCACGTGTGGATCCAGTACCCCCGCGAGATAGCGTTTGATGGCTTCTCTTCCATTTGAATGCAAGTATATCAGGTTTACATTCTCATCAAAAACACTATGCTAACATGCTTGAACCGCTTTCAGTACTGTTCATTGAATGGCAACAGAAAAAGTGTAGCAGGGATTAGTGCAATGCCAGAGATTATGGGAAAGGGTGTGAGAGATTGATCCACTGCTTCCGGTTCTTTTTCCCTGAAATGGAATTAAATGTAAAATTCCTCATCCACTGGTATTTTTGGTCTTAAATTATTCCCTGCTTTAATAAGAGTTACGCGGGAACTATGTTCTGTTTAAATGAGTATTTGGTGCTAATTCTCTTGACCAAAAACTTGAGCCTCATGGATCTGTTACACATACAGATATAGGATTTATTTCTGTGAATACTTGTGGCGGGTAGGATCGACACAGAATTATGAATTATGTCAAAGCCTAAAAGGGTAGATTGCCACCCCTGGATACATTTGGACTCAAACCCAAATAGTGAAGTCTGTGTCATTCCCCTCCCTACGCCCGTGTGTGGGATGTTTGCAGAGGACTAACATC
Organism: Muntiacus reevesi; assembly: GCF_963930625.1. NCBI lineage: Eukaryota > Metazoa > Chordata > Mammalia > Artiodactyla > Cervidae > Muntiacus > Muntiacus reevesi. The sequence goes on along the minus strand of NC_089258.1, from coordinate 80,787,119 downwards.
ATGGACCAGTGGTTTAAGAAGCCTAACAGAGTATTTTTTAGTTAATAAATCTAGTCAGGTATTTCTTTTCTGCTCGATTCTTTTTCATCCATCCTATTCTTTATCAGCCCTGGGCCTCAGAAATAGTGTTCCTGGGGCTTCCCTGGCGGTCCAGAGGATAGGACTCTGAGCCTCCGCCACAGCGTCACAGGTTCCCTCGCTGCTGCTTGGGGAACTAAGATCCCGCATGCCACGAGGTACAGCAAATTAGAAAGAGAAAAGAAAGGAAATAGTATTCCTGCTGTCTGCAAGGCACACTGGGGGCGGGGTGAGAATGGTGACCCCAGGAACTCTCCGGGTGGGTGGGCTGCTGTCAGTGACTCTAGGCTCACCCCCCACATCAGAGGTGGAAGCTGTAAGCATTTTAGCAACTTATTTTAGAATATCAAGGCAGAAGTTCCTACAAAGGAATGTAAAAGTCGTGTAAGTAAGATGGAAAAAAATGATTTATATACATTTTGGAGACGCAGTACCTTTGTAACTCCTGTTTCCTCTTTCTCAAGCCTCCTGGGGGCAGGAAGAAGCCTGGGTCCATGTGGTTCTAAGGCCCTGCGGGGTGCAGGCCACCTCTCTGCTCCCACTCACATCACGACTCATTGCCCAAAGCGCTTTGTGTGGCCGTGTGTCATCCAGGGGAATCAAATGCAGTCCTACTGTGTGTCTGGGAGAATTGCTAGTGTTTACCCTATGGTTGTGTTAGCCCCCACCCTGTAATAACTTGGGGCAAGTGGAGGAACAGATGTTTCAGGCAGGATCGGCTGGGTGTGTCCTAGCAGACAGGAGGGGAAGCCTGATGACATCAGGAGGCATCCTGACCCATGCTGCTTTCGTCTTCAAGAGGAGCGTTCTCCTCTGAGCACTCGGGACTCGACAGCAGCGTCCAGCCCACTGTCCCGCTGTCTCTCCCCTCCACCCACTGCCACGCTGTTCTTGGCATGGAACCAACGATGTAAGAACAGCACTGGGCTCGTCTTGTCACCTGATGAGATAGATGATGTGTTGCTGTCTGCCGAGGGGGACTGTTTTCTTATCAATTATTAAGGTCACTTCTTGGCCTCATGTTGAACTGGTTTTAAATTTCAAATATTGGTCATTTCCCATTCATCATATACACCAGTGAAATAACAGATGCCTTCCTTTCATTATGAAAAATCCTGTGATTACTAACAAGTAGAGGGCACAGTGAGGATTCATGAATACAGTCAGTTCAGTCACTCAGTCATGTCCGACTCCTTGCGACCCCATGGACTGCAGCACGCCAGACTTCCCTGTCCATGACCAGCTCCCGGAGTTTACTCAAACTCATGTTCATTGAGTCGGTGATGCCATCCAACCATCTCATCCTCTGTCGTCCCCTTCTCCTCCTGCCTTCAGTCTTTCCCAGCATCAGGGTCTTTTCCAGTGAGTCAGTTGACCAAATCAGGTGACCAAAGTACTGGAACTTCAGCTTCAGCATCAGTCCTTCCAATGAATATTCAGGACTTCCAGTGAATACAGTACCTCCTTGCTTTGTGCGTGCTAAGTCACTTCGGTCATGTCTGACTCTTTGCGACCGCATGGACCTGCCAGGGCCCTCTGTCCATGGGGATTCTCCAGGCAAGAACACTGGAGTGGGTTGTCATGCCCTCCTCCAGGGGATCTTCCTGACCCAGGGATCAAACCCATGTCTATTAGTCTCCTATGTTGGCAGGCAGGTTCTTTACCACTGATGCCCTTGCTTTTTATAAGACATTTATTGTGTAGGTGAGACAGAGAGAGCCCCTCCTTCTTAAGATTTAGTTTCTGAAATAAGTGCATGTGTTAAAAAAAATTGCACCGGGTTAAAATGACCCTCAGTCATCCAGACAGTGTGTTCCAGTTACCAGTGCTGCATAGCAAACCGTCACAGGTGTTAACGACATAAAACAACTTTTTTATTTTTTATTTTTTTTGCTCATGGGTTCTGTAGGTCAGGAGTGTAGACGGGACATGGTGGGGATGGTTTGTCTGGGCCTCCGCTGAGAAGACAGCGTCTCCAGTGCCTGAGGTCTGGGAGGTGGCAGCCGTTGGAGGCAGCTGAATCTGGTGGTTGCCGCTGCTTGGTGATCGGGGCCTCAGCCGGTGTCCGGGGCAGAGAACCGACTGGAACTTCTCAGAGCGGCTTGTGCTTCCTCACAAGATGCTGATCCTGGAGTCAGCAGACGTATTACAGTGTGGGCTCGGAGGCCCACAAGTGAGGGCTGCAGAAGACGAGGGGGAGACCCTTTTACAGGCAGGAGACATGGCCTTTTATTTCCTAGTCCTGGAAGCCCTGGAGTGTACCTCTGGTCAAATTCTGCTGCTCGCCGCAGTCACAGACCCCTGCCCCGGCTTCCGGGGAAGGGGCGCAGAGCCTCCTCTCATGGGGACAGAGCCAGGTCAGCTGAGAAGAGCATCTGGGTGGGGGTAGCCCTGTGGTCGTCCTTGGGAGGACCAACCCGCTGCCGTGGGGCTCTGGTTTGAAGCACGGGCTCTCTCTCCAGTTGGACGCCAGGTGAAGCAGGTGGCGTGTTCTTGGGAGCCTGTCTTAGGAAAGGGTGCGTCTTGATGGATGGGGGAGACCAACGGGGAGCCGCGAGGGGCCGAGGGCCCCGGGGGCCCATCACCGGTCTTGCCCTGAAAGAGGCCCACTTCCTGAGCTCAGGGCAGCTTGGCGTGTGGCTCCCTGGCCCACCTCTCCGCTGCTGTGGGTGGGCTCTCACTTCACAGGTAACTGGGAAAACCGAAGCCTCTGAGGCTGTGCGTCTGCCTTTGTTGACAGAGGGGGAAACAGTGAATCAGAAGGCAGGTGAGCCCGGCTTCCCAGAAGAAGGCTGCCCGCTCTGCCCCGCGCCCTCCCCAGGCTGTGTCAGTCACACGATGATTATCTTATTGATTCCAGGCCACTGAATGAATTGTATTTTTATAAATGAGGGCTCTAACGTGAGATGTTCCCGTGCTTCCCTGAGCTCCCTGCCAAGAGAGTTATTTATTCCTTTTCAGGCATGCTATTCCCGTGCATGGTCAGGGTGCTGAACTCCCATTGACTTCGGCCGAGATGCTCTTGGCCTCAGCTTGGAAGTTGTCTACGGGCCTTTAATTACACCCTCTGGCGAAGGAGAAAGAGCACTTGAAACATGCATAAATTCTGTACATATTTCCAAGGTTGGGCTGGTTAAAAAATGCTGTCTGTCTGTCTTTTTTTTTTCCTCTTTGAACTTGGACATGAATTTTTGTAAAGTACAGCGTGTCAAGGGAAGGGCAGTGAGAAAACATGCAGGGGTATTTACTTAAAAATTACTCAGCGCATCCATCACGGTGCACTCATTGGTTTTAGGGTGGTAGATACCGTGTTCTGGGATGAGCAGTGTTGGACTTCATTTTAAATGGCCGCTTTTAAAAGTCACAACTTTGCTGCACACAGTCTTATGTGATCCATACCCTTCTCTGACCATAAATTTCATTTTCCTTTTGTACATTTCTTGTTAGATCAAACCCTCCAAAACTGTTTATTACTTTGTTCCTATTTAAAATTAAAACACGAAACCATGAAATATACTGAATTTTGTTCAACTCCTTATAAATGAGTACTTACAATGACTTTTTAAAGTTTCAGATATCATAGGCTCCCCTGGTGGCACAGTTGGTAAAGAATCTGCCCGCAATGTGGGAGACCTGTGTTCAATCCCAGGGTCAGTCAGGAAGATCCCCTGGTGAAGGGCATGGCTACCCACTTCCGTATTCTTGCCTGGAGAATCCCATAGACAGAGGAGCCTGGTGGGCTGCCATCAATGGGGTCTCAGAGTCAGACATGCCTGAGCAGCTAACACACGTCATGGGTTTAAGGAAATGTGTAGAATGTGGCTTTGACTGTGACTCGGTGAAGCAGAGTCGTGCGACCTTGGGAGTCTTCGGGCTCCTTCCTTGGCTTCATGGGGTCACCACCTGAGCCATCCCTATAAAGGAGGTGGGACGACCCCCAACTGCAGAATGAACAGGCCATGTTAATTGCACTGTGTGTTTCTAACCCTCTGCCACCGGACATTATAAATAAGCCACATGGAAGTGACACAGGCTGACCCGGCTTCCTCTTCCATCCCCCTTCACGCATTACATGCTGTGCAGCAACCTGGGAGCTGGGAAAGATCTTTAATGACCCACGTACTGACCGTAGTCCCGAAGCACGAAAGGCTGGTTGTCTTCTTTGGAAAAGAGCAATCTGTCCCCTCCCCAGTAAGCTCAGTCTTGGTGAGATGGATGCGGCAGGCCTGTGGTTCCTACGTCCCCTCAACCTGAGCTGGTGCCTTCCTCTGGCCCCGGAAGTCTCACTCTCTGGGGCAAGCCATGGAAACCCAGTTTCATCTTTCATAGATAAAGGATGATAACAGCTGAATGGTAGGGTTATTTGAGAAACATACACTGTCGCGTGTCCCCAGTGTTTCTTTAGGGAGGAAAGCACTTATCTAGCACGTGCCCTATGCTGGACACATATTTCAACTCGGTCCACCCTCACCATGGCTTGATGAAGAAAGAAGCTACCACTGCTCCCAGTTGCAGGGGAGACCCCAGCTTGCTTTATTTTCTCTTTTCCTCTCGTTCTCCACCTGTGCCAGGAGCCAGGTCAGATTCAGATGGGAATTGAGGTCACTAACTTTCATCTTTAATATTTTCTGATTCACTATTCCTTGAAAGGCAAGGAGGCACTTTGGTTGTGTTGCATATAATTCTAAAGGTAAAAGTCACCATGTAGTCCAGTCTGTTTGAGTTTTTAGGGTGAAAGGATGCCAGGTCATTTTCTGCAAAAACGAAGCCCATTAAGAAGTTGTGTGTAATTTTTCTTACTGGAGTTAGTTTTACTAGTGGAGTTGAGAATCTGGATGCATAATGGAGAGCCATGTGGCTGATCTAGGGCAGTAGAGAGTGATGGGTGTGTGACCAAGGTACTGGTTACGTTCCCAATGCTCGCTAGCCTCTGTCAGTGGTGTTCAAGCTTTAGTGTGGATCCAAGTCACTAGGACTGCTTGTTAAGCCGTAGAATGCAGGGTCCTGCCCCCAAAGTCCCAGGTTCAAGGTCTTGGTGGCCCTGAGACTCTGCATTTCCAACACACTCCTGAATCCCGCACGGGGCTCGGACCACATTTGAGAGTTCCTGTGGGACTAGCATTGTCAAGTTTTCTAGTGTTTGAACCTCTCTATTCTTTGAGGTTTGTGGCTTTTTCAGGGTCTTTTCTGGTTCTCCTGACATTTTGCTACTAGAAAAAAGTGCTCAAATCAGACGAGGATTAGGCAAGAAAATATTAGGCAGAAACATCAAATCAATCTCTTTTGTTATTGAAATCTCCCACTTTTTAAATGTTGCCAATGCATTTAAACGTTTTTAAGCGACTGTGCTGGCCACCGCTGAGCCAAAATAAACATATCTGGTGGCTCAGTTCAGCGTACAGATTAGTCATTTGCAACTTCTGCTTTAGATGCTAAGAAGATAGGGTGGAGGAGAATGAAAGAATTCAGTTTTTTTTTTTTAATGTCTTCTCTGCAATTAAAAGTCTCATGAAAAACTTTACAGCAGGAAAAAAGGAAGAAACCTAGTCCCGCAAGCCACAGCGTGTGCTCTTCTTTTATAACCGGAAGTGGGAATCCATCAGCTGCGAAAAGGATCAGATAGGTCCCTGGGTTAGGCGGAGGCAGCCTGTGAGCCGTGGTCCCTGCTGAGGCCTGTCTGCCAGGAGCAGACCTGGCTGGGGGGAAAGGTCCTGGCCGGCCACTGCTGCCCTCAGCCTCGTGTTGCCATCCCTGAGGTCCTGCTCAGGCTCCTCTTCACCCCTCTCTGCCCACATGCAGCTCGCATTCTTTCCTTGTCTCGTCTTACTTTTTCTTTCATCTTCACCTGCGGCTCTTGCCACTTACAGTTGTGTTATGCGATAATACTAAAATTTTTAAGCTCTTAACACGTGTTTTTAAGCTTCCCACATAGTGACCGTGTTCTGGCTCAGGTTGGTAAAGTATCTGCCTGAAAGGCAGGAAACCCGAGTTCGACCCCTGGGTTGGGAAGATCCCCTGGAGAAGGGAATGGCAACTCACTCCAGTATCCTTTCCTGGAGAATCCCATGGACAGAGGAGCCTGGTGGGCTACAGTCCATGGGGGTCACAAAGAGTGGGACACGATGGAGCAACTAACACTTTCACTTTCAACGTAACTTAGCTCATTCCTTTCCATAACAACCCCATAAGATGGAAAATGTTACTGTCCCCATTGTGAGATAAGAAAATATGGCACACGGAGGTTATTGCTTGTCCAAAATCAACCACACAGTTAACAGGCAGAGATGACTCTTGAACCCAGGGCTGTCTCCAGCAGGACCCAAGCCCACAGCCACTGCAGACTCTCCATTGAGGGTCCTCAGCCCTCGTCTTCCCTGTAGGACTTGGGCCAGTGAGGACACAGCCCGACAACCCACAGGATGATTTCCGCCTGCCCCAGATCTCCATGTGACACGTGGCTCCTCAGCCCTCTGTCTCAGTACAGGTGTGATTCTGCACGGCAGAGACCAGGTTTACAGCTGTTTGAAATGTCTGGAGTTGCCTGCTGGGCCTCGTGCACGATGTCTTAGATCACAAGCTTTTGATAAGGTATTTTAATAATCATCATTTTGGTCTTAGCAGGCACCGTTGGTCCAGGACTGATTGGACCAGCGCCGTTCGATCAGAAGACAGTGCTGGCCGCTGCTTGAGTTAGATGTGCCTCCTGAGGTGCCCTGGTACCCTCGTGTTCAGAAAGTAAAAAGCATCTAGTGAAGTTAATGTCCATAATACACGCTGTCTCATTCTGGATCCAAAATATTTCACTAGAACCATTGAGAGACGTTACATTATTTTTCATACTGAAGTCCTCCAAACATGAGGTTATGGTCACACGTAAAACAACCCCAGTTTGGACCAGCCCCATTTCAAGGACTCAGTAGCCACGTATGGCCAGTGGCCGGCAGTAGACGGGAGAGTGGACAGGAGAGGCGTGGGAGTCGCACGCAGAGCCGGCAAGCCCGCGAGAAAACCCCGCAGTGCCTGGTGCGGGGGACGGAGGGGCTCAGGGCAGCAGAGAGTCAGGAAAGCATCTGGATGCAGTTATTTTAAAGAAGTGATTTTGGAGAAAGAAAATGGGAAACTTTGGGGAAATTTTACTAATTGGTGGAAAGTCTAGTTGGGGAAAAAAAAATATGCGTATATAGTTTCTCTTTACTGGCTTATTTAAAGAAGTTACTGTTTATCTGGAGCTAGGAAAAAGATTGCCCGTACCACAGTTGAGAATGTCAGATCCTGAAGAGAGAGCGAGCTTCGGAAACAACGGTGTGAGGACCAGAGTTATCCCATTTGAATGACTTAGAGCTTCTTGACCTCTGGACCCCTCTCAGTGATCTAGATCAGAGGAGCATAATAAATTTTTAAATCCTGTTTTCTTTCTTTCCTCCTAGCAAAAGAGCGTGCCTTCCGCTCTCACTGAGGTTTGGATGGTGCAGAGGAAGCGTTGCCTTTCTGAGGCTTGTTTTGGTAGCAACGGGGAGAAAAAGACAGCAAAACCCAGAGATAAGAGCCAGGGAGACTGATTACGAGTAAAAGTTCTCTGGATGCATCATGTCAGCAGCACAAACTGTTTTCATTCTCCACGTTAGTTAATGGCTAATCTAGAGATTGTGCTGCCATTTGCTGAGGGAGCACAGTTTAAAATATTTTATCATTAATGTGACAGGGAGTTGGATAAAGAAAATGAAGCATGATTATAAAATGCTAATTATCGTTCTCGAGTGCGTATTGGGCACTCACGAATATTTGCAGCATAATTTGCTTTATTTATTATTTCAGTTTGGTTATAAATGTTAATTCAATTGCAGATGGTATGTTGGCAATTTACAGAGCCATAAAGTTATTTGGAAATCCTAATATTTTCAACCAAAATGTTCTGTTAGTGATGGATGGGCTAAATTAAAAAAAATAATAAAATAACAACCCTGCTCTTTAAAAGCATTAATTGGCAAGTAGGCTTCAGGGATTTGCAGATTCATGTGGGCTGCGTTTCACTCCTTACAGGAGTAGAGGGCATGGTTCGTAGTTGAGAGTGGTGATCTTCTTCATGAGAAAGGATGGGAGGAAGGAGGTCTCTTTTTCCTACCACCTTCGTAATGTTTCTTCAAGGCTGAGATTTTTTTTTCTGGTGTCTCGTTCATGGCACTAAAGACACACACTTGAAACCACGCTTTCCCTGTACCACGTCAGTGGTTTCAGAAACCCTGATGTTGATAGTTAGGTGCATTTCTGCGCGACTCTGTATTCATGTGTGTCTGTGTGTGAGAGAGACAGAGATCATGTTTTCTCCAGCCTCACTGATGACTTAAAATAGACGTTCGTTTCAGACCAGAGGTTGTCAAGCTATAGCCCACAGGCTAAATCTGGTTGGCTACCTGTTTTTTGTATAGCCCAGAGCTAAGAATAGTTTTTGCATTTGAAAAGCTTGGAAAAAAAAAGTTATAAAAGAATATTTCATGACACATGAAAATGATAGGAAATTCAGATGCGGTGTGCATGGATAAGTTTTCTCGGAGCACAGCCATGCTCCCTCATTTATGAATTGTCTGCATGGCTTCCACTCAGCCGCGGCCGGCTTGAGCCTTTACAACAGACACTGTGGTTCGCACCCTAAAAGGTTTACATCTGGCCCTTTATGGAAGGAGTCTGCCAACCCCTAGATTAGACCATCTAAGAGTCAGTTTCCAAAATAAAGCCTTAACCTTTTTTAAAAACAAAACAAACTCGATTACAGAATTTATGGAAGCGTAAGAACTTCAGGGAGCAAATAGTTTCAGCACACAACTCTTCATGTTTGAAAGCTGGAGAGGAGATTCGAAATATGAGCCCTGGCTTCCTTCTTTTGTCTTGATGTTGGTAATTAAAAGAAGTGACCTTATACTACTAATGTAAATAATTTTATGCTTCACAAACACGCACTATGCTCAAAACATTCTCTTTGCCGCCCCCCCAACTAAGGATAAAAGTAAAGATTGTTTTCTTTTATTACCACATTAAAAGCATGAACTCAGCCATGTTCCGAGATTGTTCTGTTTTTGTGAAGGATGGTACATGGACGTGTGCTAATATCAGAAAATATGGCTCCCTTCTATTCCTTGTTGGGAGAAATGTCATTCTTTACTAAGAAATACTGTGCTTAATTAATTCTTGCTCCTAGGAGGTCAACTTGGGGCACTCATTATGGCCTTAATTGGTGGTATAAATCCTGAGAGCCCGGAGGAAAACACATTTCGTGGTGAGTGGTCTCTGGCCCTTCCGGCAAGCACGCACCAATGCCAGCCCATCTCGGAGAGCGACGGCTTCTGGTTTGATGGCTTCGGGTCTGGCCGCCCTGAGATTAGGTTTAAAGGCCAATGTGCAATAAGAACAGAAATGCCATGACTCGTCCCAGTGCCTTGCATTACACAGTGTGAGACAACCCACTACCTTCTGACTTGGAAAAATGTGTTGCTTTGAACTCCGGTTTTTTGTATTAAATTATAGTCATTATACGGCCCATCTGGAATCTCCTGCCAGGCCAAAAAAAAAAAAAATCATCTTACAGACATTAGCAAAAGGAAGTTAAGTGTAATTTTTTTTAATTGTCTACTTTTCATTTCCATTTATTTTTTTTCCCCTTTTATTGGAGAAACCAGATGGAAAGGAAGGCAGGAGCCTCTCCCTCTGCCGGTTCCCTTTCGGGGTGGAGACAGAGCATTCCTGCCCGCCGCTCCCCTCACGCGGACTGACTCGAGGTGAAAACCGGGAAGCTGCTGGCGAGGGCGAGAGTTCATTCCGAAGCTCATGCCCAGCCAGGGTGCCGGGCTGTGGCCCAGCCAGGGACCGTGTGGGGGCTGACCTAGGGCTCTCACCCCGTCGTTGCCACAGATGCCCTTTGACAGCGTGCAGCGGAAACTCACAGATGCCCCGTGTGACACAGCTCATCTCTGCATCCTGCTCTGGACTTGGCTGTTTTGCTGGGAGTTGTCTGTTGCCTGGGTTTTGACTCGGGGAGGGGAAGGACCCATGTCTGGGAAACTCGAGCTCTCTCCTGAGCAAACCAGACCCATCCCACAAAAGGTAGAGACCTGAGCTCAGGCTGGAGGCTTGGGGGTACCCCATATTTTCTCCTTCAGACTCCCAGAAATCTCAGACATCAGAGCTGGAGGGCAGGGCAAGGTGATTTCAGACGTGTGCACCGGAATCGCCAGAGTTGCTTGGCGGTTTTCCGGGGCCCCCAGCGTCACTGTGGGGCGGATCCAACACCCCCCACGGCCTTCCTCCTCCTCCTCTCGGCCGACCCTGCACTCCGGCAGAGTCATTTTGCGATGGCCCAGGATTCTTGTCCTCCTTGATCAGTAGAAGTTGACTTGAGGCCAGAGGAGAAACTCAGGCTAAGCTTTACTGGGGCCTGTGTTGCAGAGATGGGCAGTGAGAACACGTAGCAGGTGCCCTTGCCCACTGGCTCCGGGAGGAGGGGTGAGCTGGCTTCTTATATGGTGAGGGTCGGGGTGTGGCCTGGGGTCAGGCTGGAGGGGTGGCTTAGGTCGTCTGCTCACCCCTGTGGTGGGATTAGGTGCCAGGGGCATGCATGGCACCCTTCTTGTGCTCCCAGGGCTTCACAAGTGGCATTTGGGTTTTTGGTCTTTTTGTATCCTGTTATCCAGAATTTGCCCCGATTGCACATGCCCGCCGTTATTCTTAGGCCCTGATGCTTTCTTTGTGTTTTGTGGGTGGAGGAGAGGTGTGTCCAGGTGCAGGCACTGCAGCCAAGGGTCCCAAGCCCCAGCCCATCTCAGTTTGGCAAACTTGAGTCGTTCCCCCACGCGACCCTCCACCCTCCAGATGAACAGAGATTTCCCAAAAGCCAGGTCAGGCACTGGATGCGGTGCTGAGGATACAAGAGCTAAACAGTTATGACAAGTCTTCGGCTTCATAAACTACATCAGAACCACCCTGTAGTCACCTGTGGATTCGCCCAGATGAATTCCTGAGTTGCTGTGTCTGGAGGGGACGTTTTACGTTTAGGTAATGGTGAGACACTTCTGGACCACATACCGACATTCCCAGTACCAGTGAGCATTTGAGGAGCGGGATTACGACTCATTTTGAATTTCTTTTTTTTTTTTTTCCTGACTGTGCCACCTGGGATCTTAGTTCCCCGACCAGGGATCAAGTCTCACCCCAGAGTCTTAACCACTGGACCACCAGGGAAGTCCCTAATTTTGAATTTCTGAGTAATAAATCCTGCGTCTCATGAACAGTCTTATTTCAGTCAGGTTCCAGTCACAGGTTTATAAGTTTATCATCTAAATATATTTTCGTTGCTCTAAATATTTTTTTTGGATTAGGACAAGGTCTGCAAGCATACCCCGCCATGATGTCTTCCGATGCTTCCCCTCTTAAGACACACCTGAGAGTTGGTGGCAGGGTGGGGGGTGCTGGTGGTCCCCTCCTTGCCTACCTGGGACGGCTGCCTCTGTGCGGTTGGTACCGCACTGGATTCCTCAGCTGAGAGTGTTTTTTAAGGAACCAGGCTCTGTCCTGGCCTCATTTGTTGATTGATACAGTAACAGACACACATTGCTGATGAAAATGGGGCCTCCTCTGTGGCTCCATGGTAAAGAATCTGCCTAAGCAATAACAGAAGAGGTGGGTTTTGGTCCTGGGTGGGGAAAATCCCCTGGAGAAGGGAATGGAAACCCACCCCAGGATTCCTGCCTGGAGAATCCCATGGACAGAGGAGCCTGGTGGGCTGCCGTCCACGGGGTCGCAGAGTCGGACATGACTTTGCGACTACAGAACAGCAGAGGGGAACAGTGATTCCGGATGGCTCATCCTTGCAGCGTGCTGAAGGTTGCTTCACCAAGGGGGTCAGTGTACTTTCAAAGCCAGACCTCGTGGTCTCTCCGGCCCTCACCGTGCGAGGCGGTGTCACGTACCACTCTCCACTTTCAACCAGGCAGATAAGGTATCAGCACAATTAAAAGCGGAAAATTAATCGGGCTTCCCTGCCGGTAGCGAATGCTTACAGAACACACACTGATACAATAGATTTTAAATAATTCACGGTCGGCACTTTCTTCCTCAATCTGTAAATGAGGACACCGAATGCGGAAGGGCGGCAGGACACCCTATCTCCCCGCCCCTCCCCAGCCCATTAGGATAACAAGTTGAGGGCCATGACTGGGGTCGGGGTGTTGGAGGAGCATCGCGCAGGTGAACATTAAAAATTCAAAGAGATGACGCTCCGAAATGCCTTGGGTAAGCAACCTCGTAAAAGCCGCTTGGAAACCTGAAATTGCAGATGGATTCAGAACCACCTCTTCTGGCTCACTGCCTGGTGTTTTCACAAGACCTGTTCTCGGGCCCACCGAGGTGCGAGGCTCAGTCCTGGTGGGTCTCTCCCGGCCGGCTTTGGGTGCACCCAGCACGCTTAAGGTGACGTTAAAACAAATAGGGATTACTACATGCCATCTTGTCTCCTTGCCCCCACTGACACGTTGAATCTCAGCCGACCAGAGTGACGTGGCTCACAGCAGCTTTTCCAGCCCTGGGGGATTTCTCCCACAGCTCTGACCCCTGTTGCCCACCCCCCCGCCCCCGCCCCGGTCCAGATCCCCCAAGTCCGGTGACAGGGTGGTCCCAGAGAGACAGAACTGCTCGAATGTTAATGGAAAGTCGCACAGTGGTGGTCCCAGGCCGGTTGGACAAGCTAAGGGGCCCACGCTCTTTTTTTTCCTACACCTGCCTGTGGCCATCTCCTAATTATTCATTTGAGAAAACTCTGGATAAAAATACCAATCCTGAAAGCATGTGTGTTCCAAAGAAGAAGGTCAGCCGTGGCCAGGGAAGTGTTTAGTCCTGTTTGATCTAAGGAAAATAATTCCCCAAATTCTGTGTCCAGACAGCTGCTTGAGAGAGAGGAAAGTTCTTTTAGATGAGTTCCAAATAAACACACCCTTCCAAGTTATCTACTTTGTCCTTCTGGGAAGAAAAAAAAAAGCCTGGAAGGGTAAACGAAGTTCCATGGAATGATCAGCTGACAAGAGCAGATGTGAGGGAGGCGCCCCGAGCCCCTGGGGTGCCCTGCTGGCGGGAACACGGGCTCCGACCGCAGGGACCACGCCACACGCCCGTCCCGGCTGCAGTGGGACGTAGCCACGGGGGAGAAGAATGTCCCTCTGATACAGGAAACAGGAGAACATAACAGTTTTTCATTCAGGATGTGTGTTGCTTCTGTCTAAAGCCAGCAGTTTTGGAAAATGAAGCTACGTGTTTAAAAATAAGGGCTCTGTTAGGAAAAATAAAATGTGTCTCCCTACATTCATTAGCCGCCTTTAATTGAAAACTGGAGAGCAGTTGAGAACTGGCAGGTACCTCCTTTATGATGGGACCAGTTTTCCCCCCTCTCTCCCGTGTAATCGACAGGCTGCTCCGCCTTTTATCATCGGAAAGCAGGGATGAAATGGAGCAGCAGAGAAGTGTAACACTTAAAACATGCCCTGTGTGAGTTATGCCAAATTTTCTCTTATAAAACAGGAGCGGAAAGCACAGGAGTTAAGGTCTCCGAGAACCACAGCTCCAGAAGCGCGTATTTATCACTCAAGGTGCTTGGGTGGGAGCTGTAATGCGCTAATTGCAGACAAGTTCATGCTGTTTAAAGAACTTTACCTTTTGCACTGGGGACCTGTTCAGTCTCAGATCTTGGCACGGTGCTGACATAATATTGCAACTTTAATTTTAAAGATCAAGAAAGAGGAGCTAGGGTGAAATTTGAGCCGATTTCTTACTCATTTGGAATAAGGAAGAAAGGAGTTTGGGATAAATCACGAAGTTGGTATTGCTGTCTGAATTTCTAATATTAGTTTCGCTGCGATGAGAGAGACCGGGGTTTGATCCCCGAATCGGGAAGATCCCCTGCAAAAGGAAACAGCAACCCATTCTGGTATTCTTGCCTGGAGAATCCCATGGACAGAGGAGCCTGGTGGGCTACAGTCCATGGGGTCACAAAGAGTTTTGAACACCACTGAGCAGCTAACAGCAATAACATTGAAAATATAACTTCCTTTCTCTTTTTCCTTAATCTTGAAATTTTTGGTTGGTGGTTATAATTATTGAATTTAAGTTTCCATGCTTATCTTTCTTTTCTTCCATCTCCTTCAACATGGAATCTCCATATGATATTTAAAAAGCAAAATCACTTGCCACCGTGTTATCTGTCTACTGAAGTGTAGTTGATTTGCAGTGTTGTGCTAATTTCTGAGTGATTCAGTTATACACATACACTCATTCTTTTTAATATTCTTTTCCATGTGGTTTATCTCAGGGTATTGGATACAGTGCTATACAGTAGGACTTGCTGAGTGTCCGTTCTGTATATAATAGTTGACATCGGCTAGCGCCAAGCTCACTCCACCCCTCCCACCCGCCTCCCGCTTTGCAACCAACCATCAGTCTGCTCTCTGTGGCCCTGATTCTGTTTCACAGACGGGTTCATTTGTGTCCTATTTTAGATTCCATATATATACGACATCATATGATATTTGTCTCTCTCTGTCTGACTTTTCAGTTAGTATCATAATCTCCAGGTCCATGCACGTGGCTGCAGATGGTATTACTTCGTTCTTTTTGATGGCTGAGTGATCTTCCACTGCGCGTATGTACCACCTCTTCTTTATCCATTCCTCTGTCGGCAGACATTCGTGTTGTTCCACGTCTGCTCTGAGCACTGGGCTCACTGCGTTACTTTTTAATCACAGCAGCCGCACACGCTGCATCACAGAGATGATTAAGGTACCGCGCGAAAGGCTTCCTGACTTGAGGAAGAACGCCGTGAAGACCCGTCGCTGCAGAGTTGTGGAGTGTAGGTCACAGTAGGGCGTGCTGCTGGGGCCGTAGGGGATCCCCCGGCGCCTGACCCTCTGGGGGGCTGTGTCGTGAGCTAAAGGGCAAGGCAGGGAAGGAATCTGGAGCCGGAGGGAACAGCACTGTGAAGGCTCAGAGGAGAGAAAGCATGCACTCGGGGTGGGGGCCCGGACAAAGGACTCGGGCAGCTTTGGGGGACAGGCAGGGGTCTAGACCATTTCACTGATGACCTGGACATTTAGAGGGCGTGGATTTGGGATATGGTGCTGTAGCAGGCCTCAGCCTGGAGTCACTGTGGCTGTCCCACAGCAGGACAGAATCCACTTTGAGAACTGGAGCTCAAGCCATGCTTTCTCAACAACCTGTTGGCAAGACCGTTGCAGCGACAGGGCTGCGTCTGTGGTGCGGAGAAGCCGAAGGTCACACCCAGTAAATGCTCGTTACTTTACAGCCGTCAGACTCTTGCCGACTTAAATGGGAAGGCCTGACCCGCTTCCCTTCCTGCTCACACATCCTCTGTGACTTCTTCCTTTTCACGTCAGATTCAGGACATAACCACGCACACAATAATAAGTGTGGAAAAATTCCAGCGAGAGGATCCCTGACTGGCCCCGAAAATTAACTTAGAAAAAGTACAAGAAATTTTGGTCAAAGGTTTTTTTCTTTTTTTTCTTTTCTAATTTAGGTCCCTCTTTGCAACACAGAACAATAACCTAGTTATTGCACATCCTAGTTACGATGTCTGTAAGAGGCCTTGGAAGGTTGTGATACGCGGAGCTGTACTTTGTCACCAGCCCGCGTGTCATGACAGAGAAAGTCCTGGCTTTGCCGATGGTGACTTGTTGCATACCAGATTTCTAAAAGAGATTTAAAAATTCATCCTCCTCTGCAAAGAATTTATGTATTTTCAAGCACATTTTGGCTGTGTCTCCTTCTGCTTACCTTTCCCCGTCTTTGGGGCAGATGAAGATCTTGAACTTGGGTCCAGAGGAGATTTAGTAATTAATGTGCAAAGCAGCTGGGTTCTGCTAACTCCCGGGCTGTGGCCAAGGACCTATTTTGGTGCAATTTTTCTCAGTGAAAGAATTGAGATTTTAAAAACTTAAAATGCACTGGCTTCTTGCCCTGTTATATTTTGAGTAATCCTGATGATAAATCGGTAACTATGGGTTTCATGGTGGAAGGGCACAAAATAACTGACCCAAGTAATCTAGAAAACAGATGTCTTTGGTTGGCTTAAAGTAAATTCTCAAGACCAGATTTAAAGAAAGCTGTGTGGAGCCCAGTGAAATCATCCATTTTGGAGGAATTTTTTTTTTTTTTTTAAATTCTCTTACAGTTTTTCTTTCTACTCTGTCTCAACTCAAATTCTTGCGAAGTGGGGAAGTGGTCCTCAAGATACTGTATTTGTAATACTTAACCTGCTGTACAGAAATCCTTTGGATAACAGAATAACTATTGGGCTTCATGTTCTTCAGCTTCTTTCTGCTTTACTGTTTCTCTTGGTGGCTCCCAAGGAGGAACTGGCACATCCAGGAGGCATATGAGTGAGCTTCTAGGTTCCCTCCTGAGACTGCACCTAAACATATGTGCTGTCTGGAAGGAAATTTTATCCAGTTATGAAAAAGTTTTCAGTCTTCTTTCTGCTCCTCCCAGCTCCCTCCCAAAGTCCCTTATCCAAGTGGGAAATAAAGCCCAAAGTAGAACATCAAATACCTTCCAAATGGTTTTCCCTTCTGGCTCTTTCTGGAGCCATTGAATTGCCCAGAAGCATCCCGAGGAGATCTAAAGCATCCTGGTGGTGGACTTGCTTAATTCTGTCTGATCTGCAGTCTTCCAGCTAGCCTTGAGGTCATCCAGAGGATAAGAAGATTTTCAGGTCCTCACGGAGGAAGAAAGTCGGAGACCTATGCTGGAGATGGTATTCTAGAGCCAGGACTGGGTGTTTAGTTTGCAGGACCCAGGCAAAATGAAAATGCTCACCTCCCGTTCAAAAGTGACCCAGAAGTTCAAGACAGGGCCAGCAGAGCAGTAAACCCAGTGCGAGACCCTTCCAGGGCCAGGCTCTGTGTGGCCGCCCAGGCTGCACGCGTGGGAAGCTGGCCCCGCCCAGGGCAGACCCCTGCACTTTGGAAAAACAGCCGGTTCAACCAGTAGTGTTCACTTGTCTTGTGAGACTCTGCTCCTCAAATCTTGTCTGTGACTGTTGGTCCCCAAACCTGATAGATTGCCTACCCATAGCATGGGTTTACGATAATCAACCAGACTATATGATAGCTGAGCACTTTCAAAAACTCTCATCCAAGGTCATGCTTTGGAAATATAAAAAGCCTTTTTTTTTTTTTTTCTTCACCTAAATTGAAAGACTTTTTGTCCAGTCAATTAAACTCTTCTTACTTGTTAGTCCCGGTTCATTTTACCTGGTGGCATTTCTTCCCCCGATCATGTTCCTCTAAAATAAAGAACATTGTGGACTGAGGCACTGGCTCCAGTGCCCTTCCTGGGACATGGAAGACTCTATAAGTTTAAACCTTAATCCCAGGTGTTGTGAGTTCAGGTACCACCTTTGCAAACTTGGGATTCCTGGGGAGTTCTAATTAACAGGGGATTAGACGGATTGAGAGCGTTGGCCTCTGGGTCTAACGGGTTGAGCTCTCAGGGGCTCGCCTGACAAAGTCCAGGAAAAGACCATAATCACCCTCTTATGGAAAGAATGGCTCCCACAGAGATGAGGTTTTTGCTAAATCTGTAGTCTGCCTTCTTAAGAACCGTCTTTCTAGGCATCTCCCAAAATAAAGCAAGTGTTAGTCACTCAGTCGTGTCTGACTGCAACCCCGTGGACTGTGGCCCACCAGGCTCCTCCGTCCATGGGATTTTCCAGGCAAGAATCTGGAGTGGGTTGCCATGCCCTGCTCCAGGGGATCTTCCTGACTCAGGGATCGAACCCAGATCTCCTGCAGTGCAGGCAGATTCCTCACCGTTTGGGCTACCTGTCTGCCTTCCTGACCTGACCCTGTCTGCCCATCACCCCCAAAATAAAGGCTTGTCTTTCTCACCTGGACTAGAGTCAGTGAGCTGAGACTTCCTGTCCGAGGGAGTTGGCAGGAGAGTATTTGGGCTGAAACGCGTGGTCAAGGGGAAGGACTCAGAGGCCACTTTCCCAGGGGCAGGCGAGAGGCGCCGTGGAGTTTGGGGCCTCCTAGGAGGTAGGCTGTCCACCTCCACGTGGTCACCCGTTCACCTTTGCTGAATTCGCAGTAGTGGCGCCTTGCCCTGACGGGCGTTTTTTTTAAACAAAAAAGGAATGGCTCTACTCCTGGCCCCCTTGGGATGACGGCAGCGTTCTTGTGCAGAGTGTGGCTCCCCACGGCGTTTTCCTTTGGTGGCTCAGAGCGGCCCCTGCCTGGCCGGCCAGCGTGCGCAGCCCCGTGCGTGCCCAGCCTCCCCACGGGGGAGGAAGCGCGCCGTTTGTCATCAAAACAGCGGGCTGTTTTTCTACTTTCTCCCTCCCTCTCACCATTGTCTTTCAGTGGGGTGAAAAGGTCTTCACTTTTCTCTTTCTCCCCCCAAATCTGGCTATTAATAACTCCTCAGACGTTGTCACGCATAGACTTCTACTCAGTCCGGAGGGTGTTTTTTGTTTGTTTAAGGCAACGTGTTTCCTGGTCTGAAAGCCGCGTTTCCCAAAGTAGCTGCAATGGGAGTATTCCACCCTCACCTCCCACGGGCAGCTCCTCTGCTTCTGGCTGGAGATGGGAATTGCAGGTCTGTGCTTGGCCGGCCCGAGTCTCCATGCCAGGCTCGCTGGCCTGGGGGATGCCCGCCTCGGGCAGCCACCTGCTTGGTGGCTTGGATCGAGCTGCTTGGATCAAGCTGGGATCGTAGACCATTCCTTTTAATGAGCGAGGAATGATGACTAACACTCCTCACTTCTCTCTCTCATCTCTCACTCTGGAAGGAGAAAGCACCCTTTTGAACTTTGCTTGGGATAGCAATCAACCCTGTTGAAGCCCAGTGCAAACACGTGTGATGCCCACACTCTCTTTTGGGTGAATTTCTCCTGACCCGTTGTTTCTTTATGATGAATTCGGGGCCAAGTTGCCTTTTTTTGAAAAAAGAAGAAAGGTTTCACTTAGTGCCTTTCTTCCAGAGATCATGACACTTTCTACACTTGTTAAACCTGACGAAAGGGGCTCTAAAATGGAAAAAGCCGCTTCCATCCAAAACACCGCATTGTAAATTCTCAAAATCAGCTTGAGGATTAAGCAGGAGTCAGCCAATTGTGCTGTCATTTCGGAAATCAAAGATTCTTGGCCTACATTCCTGCTCAAACCTAAGGACTTTGGGTATTTGTATTTTTTATAATGATTTTTTTTATTGTGGTAAAAGTCATGTAATATAACGCATACTATTTTAACCATATTTAATTGTACAGTTCAGCTGCACTAAGTACATTCACACTTTGTATAATTGTCATCATTCATCTCCCGAATTTTTCACCATCCCAGGTTGAAAGTCTGCCCCCACCAAACACTAACCCTCTTCCCCCATCCCTACTCCCTCCCACCCCCTGGCCCCTTGATACCCAGGGCTCAACTGTCTTCAGTTTGATTCAGTTCAGTCACTCAGTCGTGTCTGACTCTTTGTGACCCCATGGACTGCAGCACGCCAGGCTTCCCTGTCCATCACCAACTCCTGGAGTTTACTCAAACTCATATCCATTGAGTCGGTGATCCCATCCATCCGTCTCATCCTCTGCCGTCCCCTTCTCCTCCCGCCTTCAATCTTTCCCAGCATCAGCTCTTTTGCAATGAGGCAGTTCTTCTCCTCAGGTGGCCAAAGTATTGGAGTTTCAACTTCAGCATCAGTCCTTCCAATGAACGTTCAGGACTGATTTCCTTTAGGATGGACTGGCTGGATCTCCTTGCAGTCCAAGGGACTCTCAAGACTTTTGTCCAACACCACAGTTCAGAAGCATCAATTCTTGGGCGCTCAGCTTTCTTTATATGCTTCAGTATGTGTTAAATTAATGCAGAATGCAATCAGTGGTTCCCAGCTTGGCAGAATACACTCCTGACCTTGGTCCTCGCCTGCACGGAAGAGGGAGCGCCTTCCCAGCAAGTGCCTGGCGTGGCCTTCCTGACGGGACCCTGTCTGCCCATCAGTTCACTGTCCCCACCGTGGCTGCACACACACCCCCATCACTCACCTCTGCCAGTCTGGACTGCTGGCCCTTCCCTGTCCTTCCTCACCTCTGACCTCTGCTCACCCACGGTGTTTTGACTTTATTGGAGCTGAGCTGATTTACAGTGTTGTGTTAGCTTCAGGCGTCCACCAAAGTAATTCACTTTGACATACACACATATCCACTCTTTTAACGATTCTTTTCCCATCTAGGTCATTACAGAGTATTGAGTAGAGTGCCTGCGCTGCACAGTGGGTCCTTATTAGTTACTATTTTATGCATGGTAGTGTGTGCGTCAATTTCAAACCCTCCATTTGTGTGTGCCCGCTATGTGCCAGGCGCTGTACCGGGCTCTTCTAATGCTTCTACACTGCTTAGTTCACGTGACTTCTCACTCCTGGTAGGTTGGAGAAGGGCAGTCCGTATCCATCTTTTCCATCTTGTAGTTCCCCGGGAGAGCCCACCGCCTCTACAGCGCTGTTAAATGGCCCTGAGTGAATGGATCATGAATGGGTCTTTGGAGTCACGAGGCTGCCCGCCCACAGCAGCCCGTGTTGCCCAGAGAGTCACAGCACTGTTCTGTCCTATTTGGATATCTTTATTTTAAACACAAGATGTGTATTGGAAATTGTCCAGAAGAAAGCCTTGGAAAAAGGGGTTTTGCCAGAAACAAAAGCTGCTATTCATCAGGGCCTTGCTACGCGCTGGGCGTTGTACTAACACTTCACGTGCATTTCCTGATCGGGTCCGCTGAGTGGGCCTGTGACGTAGGCACTTTCAGTATCCCCATTTTACGGAGGAGGAAACCGAGGCCTTGGTGTAACTTGTGCAATATCACACAGATGGTAAGTGACCAAGCCAGAGTTTTGTCTGCTTGTTTTGTTTTGTTTTATAAGGAACAAACATTTATTTCTCACAGTTCTGGAGGCTGGGAAATCCAAGATCAAGGCACTCGGCAGATTCAGAGTTTTGTGACGTCCTGCTTCCTGGACAAATGTCTCTCCTCTTTACCTTCAGGTGGGAGAGGAAGGGGTAGGTTAGCTCTCTGGTGTCTTTTTAAAGGGTTCTACTCTTATGGCCTTCCAGTGAGTATTCAGGGTTGATTTCCTTTAGCATTGACTGGTTTGATCTCCTTGCTGTCCAAGGGACTCTGAGGAGTCTTCTCCGACACCGCTATTAGAAAGCATCAATTCTTTAGTGCTCAGCCTGAAGGCAAAAGAAGAAGTGGGCGGCAGAGGGTGAGATGGTTAGACAGCATCACCAACTGAACTGACCTGAATTTGAGCAAACTCCAGAAGATAGTAGAGGACAGAGGAGCCTGGTGTGCTGCGGCCCACGGGTTCACACAGTTGGACACAACTTAGTGACTTAAACCCTTATGGCCTAAGTGCTTCCCAAGTGCCCCACCTCCCAATTCCACCACATCGAGTGGCAGACTTCAGTGAAAGAATTTCCGGGGGATGCATTCAGTCTGCAGCAGGGGGATCGCCAGAGAGGGTCCTGGGCATCACAGGGTGTGTGGCACCATCTCTAACCTCTGTCTCTAACTACTCTAATGTAGTTGCCAGCCACGTACATTATGACAACAGAAACATCCCTTACGGGTGAAAAATCACAGCCCTGCTCCCACGGGGAACCATTTCTGTAAGGGAAGACCTTATATATAATAATCATTGGTTATACAAAGTACAGGCCATTGTTTTTTGCAAAAATATTGTGAAGTCTAATTCTTTTTTTTTTTTTTTAAACTTTTGTTTTGAGGCTTAGCCAATTAACAATGCTTTGATAGTTTCGGGTAAACAGTGGAGGGACTCAGCCATCCATATACGTGCATCCATTCTCCCCCATACTCCCCTCCCATCATGCTGCCATGTAACATTGAGCAGAGTTCCTTGTGCTATACAGTAGGGCCTTGCTGGTGATCCATTATAGATACAGCAGTGTGTGCATGTCCATCCCGGACTCCCTAACTGTCCCTTCCCCTGGCAGCTGTAAGTTCGTTCTCTAAGTCTGTGAGTCTCCTCCTGTTTTGTAAGCAAGTTCATGGTATCATTTATTTTTAGATTCCACATATAGAATATCTCTCTCCTTCTCTGACTTACTGCGCTCTGTATGACCGTCTCTAGGTCTATCACATGTTGCTGCAGATGGCATTATTTCATTCTTTTTAGTGGCTGAGTAATACTCCATTTTATACATGTACCTCATCTTCTTTATCAATTCCTCTGTTGATGGACATCTGGGTTGCTTCCATGTCTTGGGTATCGTAAACAGTGCTGCGATGAACATTGGGGCACATGTATCATTCCGGATCATGTTTTTCTCCAGATGTATGCCCAGGGGTGGGATTGCAGAGATGTATGGTAGCTCTATTTTTAGTTTTTTAAGGGACTTCCATACTGTTCTCCACAGTGGCTGCACCAATTTACACTCCCACCAACAGTGTAGGGAGGTTCCCTTCTCTCCGCACCCTCTCCAGCATTTACTGTTTGTGGATTTTTTGATAGTAGCCACTCTGGCTGCTATGAGGTCATATCTCGTTGTAGTTTTGATTAGAATTTCTCTTATAATTAGTGATGTTGAATGTCTTTTCAAATGCCTCTTGGCCGTTTGTATGTCTCCTTTGGGGAAATGTCTATTTAGGTCTTCTGCCCACTTGTTGATTGAACTGTTGGTTTTTGTGCTGTTAAACATGAGCTGTTTGTAAATTTTGGAGGCTAATCCCTTGCCGGTCACATCGCTTGCAAATATTTTCTCCCAACCTGTGGGTTGTCTTCTCGGTTTATTGTTTATTGTATCCTCTGCTGTGCAGAAGCTTTAAGTAGGTACCATTTGTTTGTTTTTGTATTTATTTCCATTGTTCTGGGAGATGGATTGGAAAAGATATTTGCTTCAGTTTATGTCAGAGTGTTCTGCCTATGTTTTCCTTTAGGAGTTTATAGTGTCCAGTCTCAGATTTAGGTCTTTAGTTCATTTTGAGCTTATTTTTGTGTTTGGTGGTAAAGAATGATCTCATTTCATTTTTTTACATGTAGTTGTCAGTATTCCCAGCACCATTTGTTGAAGAGACTGTCTTTCCAACATTGTGTAGTCTTGTTGCCTTTGTCATAGGTTAATTGATGATAGGTGCATGGTTTTAATTCTGAGTTTTCTATCCTGTTCCATTGATTTCTATTTTTGTGCCAGTACCATACAGTTTTGATGACTATAACTTTGTAGTATAGTCTGAAGTCAGGGGGCCTGATTCCTCCAGCTCCATTCTTCTTTCTCAAGGCTGCTTTGGCTCTTTTGGTCTTTTGGGTCTCCATATAAATTTTAAGATTTTTTGGTTCTAATTCTGTGAAAAATGCCATTGGTAATATAATAGGGATTGCATTGAATCTATAGACTGCCTTGGGTAGTATATTCAGTTTAACAATATTGATTCTTCCAATCCACAAACATGGCATATCTTTCCATGTGCTTCTGTCGTCTTTGATTTCTTTCATCAGCATCTTACAGTTTTTGGAGTACAGGTCTTTTGTTTCCTTAGGTTTGTTCCTCAGTATTTTATTCTTTTTAATGCAATTGTAAATGGAATTGTTTCTTGAATTTCTCTTTCTGATCTTTTGTTGTTAGTGTATAGAAATGCAACAGATTTCTGTCTGTTAATTTTGTAACCTGCAACATGACCAAATTCATTGAAGGGTTCTAGTAGTTTTTTGGAACAAGACATTATATATAATTATATGTAAAGCCTAATTCTTAACCACTTCCTTTGTAGCTCAGTTGGTAAAGAACCTGCCTGCAATGCAGGAGACCTGGGTTTGATTCCTGGGTCGGGAAGATGCCCTGGTGGAGGAAATGGCAACCCACTCCAGTATTCTTGCCTGGAGAATCCAATGGAGACAGGAGCCTGTTGGGCTACAGTCCGTGGGGTCACAAGGGTTAGACCTTACTTAGCAACTAAACCACCACCATAAAGGAGAGTGAGATGAGTCACTTTTTCCCATGTCTTGTCTAGACTGGGGACATTTGACTATCTCGTCAAGGGAATTAGGAATCTGAAGTATTTAGGTAGAGGAAAATGTTTAGGTTTGCAAGAGACAGTTATCTTTCCTTCTGATTTATGATTGTTTATGTCCTGTAGATAGTAGATCAGTTAGAACAAGGGCACCTTGTATCCCCAAGGGAGGACAAATGAAATCTTGAGTAGGATGTGGGTGTTTTGTGGTTATTGCTAAGATGTGAAGCAGATGGCTCACAAATGGCTCTAAGGCCTATGTGGCCTTCTCTACCATATGAGTATTTTTCTTTCCTTTTTTTTTTTTTTTTTTTGATTGACCCCTAGTTCTTTGATAGCAAGAGTAGAAGAACATGAAGTTAGAAAGGTGGAAAAATCCATGACTAGGAAACACTTGACTCAGTGTGTGATGCAGGTCTGTCTTCTTGACCTCGTGGCAGAAAACCAGGTCCTCAAACCAACTGGTGACCGGAGACTGTGAACTGTAGCCTCAGTCTGGCCACAGACACCCGCCCAAGGTCCGCACAGAGGTGAGCCGAGGTCTCCACTCCAAGAGAAAGCTGAAGCCGTTGGAAAGCCCTCTGGTTGATATCTTTTAAGCCCAAGGCCAGTCCCAAGAAATCATAGTTGTTTCTGGTTTCCTTTTTTTCATTCATTTTATTGAGGTATATTTGATGTACAATGTTGTATTAATTTCTGCACAACAAAGTGACTCAGTTATACACATACTTACATTCTTTTCCATACTCTTTTCCATGATGGCTTATCACAATGTATTCCATATAGTTCCCTGTGCTATCCTGGAGGCTCTTGTTGTTTACCCATCTTATATATAATCATTTGCAGTTGCTCATCCCAGACTCTCGGGCCATCCTTCTCCACCCCTCCTCCGATTTAGCCAGCAGAGAGCCGTTCTCTGTGTCCGTGAGTCTGAAGAAACCACGGCTGTTACCCCTGCAGGCGGCAGGTCTGTCCGTCCTTCGTCTCCACACGCCGCCGCCTCCTCGCAGTTTTCTGTGCCCATGAAGCCCCCTCGTTCTCCCCCTCAAGCTGTCTCAACATGCCCCTTCCTGCTGTGAGGACCCACTTGGGATCTCAGAAATGTACACCTGGGAAGGGTCCCGAGAATCAGCCACCAGCCCCTCATTCGGGATGGGTGCGCCCAGCTCCCCGTCAGGGATTCTCCAGGCCACCCCTTAGCTTCTCCTCCAAGGCCCTGCCCACCTCCCCTCTTCCCTGAGGCCGCTCCGAGGAGGAGGACGAGTCCTTCCCCTGGACCTGCTCAGCTTTTCCGCCTCTTCTCCTGCAGGGCCCTGCCCGCCTCCCCTCTCCCCTGCGGCCGCTCCGAGGAGGAGGACGAGTCCTTCCCCTGGACCCGCTCAGCTTTTCCGCCTCTTCTCCTCCAGGTGTGTCTCTACCCATCTACCGGCTGCAAGAACTAGCACACTTGAATTTTGTACTTCTTTTTCAAGAATTTTTAAATTTAGCTTTTATTTTATATTGAAATCTAGTTGATTTACAATGTTGTGTTACTTTCTACTCTATAGCAAAGTGATAAAGTTATGCGAACACGTGTCCACTCTTTTTCAGATTCTTTTCCCGTACTGGTGACTACAGACTGTTGAGTAGAGTTTTCTACAATAGGTCCTTGTTGATTATCTATTTTATGTATGTGTGTGTGTATGTTAATCCCAAACTCCTAACTTGTCCCTCCCTTCCCCTTTAGCAACCATAAGTTTATTTTAAAAGTCTATGAGTCTGTTCCTGTTTGAACTCAATACTTCTAAATCCCATTTTACATATGACAAATTTGGGCTACGTTTTTTTTTTTGGTTTTGTTTTGTCTTGTGTGGGAGAGGCTACAGTTTTTTGATTCCCAAATTACGAGGCTCTCAATTTTAGGTGGGACGAATTCCTGGCTTTAAACCTCATTGAGTCACATAGTGAGAAGCGTGTTTATTATCCCTCCGTCCCTCGAAGGAAAGTCTCAAGTCAGGGCTGATCTATTCCTCAGTCTGGCTCTGTCCCTTTTCAGGCAGAAGTGAGGAGGCTGGGCTCCACGTCTTTAGCACAACCCGGATCCAGCAAGAATGAAATCACTTCTGAGTGTTGTTTTTTTTTTTTTCATTAATGTATTTAACTTTTGGTTGTGCTGGGTCTTCGTTGCTACGTGGGGTTTTCTCTAGCTGTGCGAAGCAGGGAGCTGGTCTTCAGTGCTACGCGCTGGCTTCTCGCTGCAGTGGCTGCTCTTGTTACGGAGCACGGGCTCTTGGCACAAGCCCAGGAGCTGTGGCACACGGGCTTGGTTGCTCTGCAGCACGTGGGGTCTTCCCGGAGCAGGGGTCGAACCCGTGTCTCCTGCATTGGCAGGCGGAATCTTACCCACTGTGCCACCGGGGAAGTCCTGACTACTGTTTTCCTGGACTTCATTCTGTTTATTGTGTGAGTGCCCTCTCGTTCTTTAATGACAGTGCTAGCTTTTGAATCGAGCCAGAGGTTAAAGGTTTCCATTTTAAATAATGCTACAAATAAAAGAATACTCAACCTAGATAAAAACATTAAGTGGATAAAATGTTGGTGGCTATGGTGCCACCCACACACATGCACACACAAGAGCCTCCAAGCAGTGGAAATGAGGTTTACCGAACAGTGCACGGTATCTCCTGCAGGAGGGAGGTTTAGACAAGACAGGCCCCTCTGTGGCCTCCAAGGGCATTTCCGTTCACCCAGCCCGTGTGCAGAAGTACCTGACCGCATCCGTCTTAGCCAAGTGTCCTGTCGTGGTGGAAATAATTTCCTGAAACTCAGATTCCCCTTCTGAAATCCAGTCTAAACTCTGATTTGGAAAGCCAAGAAGTCCTATTTCGTTTCTGCTATCACTGTTACTGAACCTCACTCCCTAGATAATTAGTGCCGTATAAGGTTCTTAAGCCTCTCTTCTTCCATCTCGGTGTCATGAGATTGGTTTCCTCTCCTCCATGCTCCCTCACCACGAATGTGACGAACTGAATATTCGGTTTTTAATAAACGGAGGAGGCCCCCTCTGTCCACACCTCACTGGCTTCACCCCTGCAGAGACTGGAGCTTCCAAATGTCAGTGTTTCTTGGCAGTAGAGCAGTGAAGTGTTTGTAAGTGGAGTTTGTACATCTGGCAGCCCAAAGTATCCCGTATGCATTAATATTTTCTGCAGGAAAAGATGCGCTTGAAGTGACCACAGTGCACAGATTCTCTTAGAGTTGCAGGGTATTTATAACCTGTTATTTTAAATTCTGAGCATATTTGTAGCTCCAGAGGTACAAAAATAAACTATGTTTTCTTGGAAAAATGTGTATATCTGGAATGTGACAGGAGTTGCAACCTTAAACAAGATTTCCAGGCATTTACAGTTGAACCATGCCAGTGAAAATATGTTATTTAGACATTAAAATCCTAGGGTGTCCACATACATATCCTAAATGATGTGTGTTACATGAGCTTTCTTGGCTACTGTGCTTTGGCTTTGAAGGTCTTTAGTTCTGGCTCCTGGAGTGTTAATGTACTGCCGGGAAAGGTGAACTCAAATGGTGAGTCTTATTTGCAGTTCAACACATTGGGTGGGTGGTGTGTTTCTTACTTTCAAGAGAATTGTGTCTGGCGTAGGTAAAAGTCGCATCACAACTGATAAGGTAAAACTCCTTGCTTTTATTACCCGTAGCAGCAGAGAGGTTTTTGATGGGCGATTGGAAGAGGGAAAAGACAGCAGGTTTACTTGTCAGTCACTGTTCATTCATCTCTGTGTTAACAAGCATCACTCAATTTTCCATTCTCTGCAGAGCTGTGTGGGGAGATGGGTAAGCAGAGAGGAGAAGGCGGGGACCCTGTGCTCGTGGAGCCTAAAGTTTTATTTGTTTCATTCGAGTTTCACAAAAATCAAGATAAATTGCTTCTTCGGTCAAATTATAACATCCAAAAGTTAGTAAACAGTAACTTATTCAAATATGCAGTAAACTCATATTGAGGATTTATTTAAAACATTAATGAGGAAAAGAGGAGGAGGATAAATTGGTTCAAAGGAGGATATGAGAAAATGTCTACGTAGGTAGGTACACAGACAGACAGTGTACCTGATACAGTGATGGGGGAAGAAAATGCTGGAATAAGATGGCAAAGTTAGACACAGCTGATTAATGCCCTGCAAGGCAATAAAACAGTAATCTTTGGCTATAGCTCAACTGGGCAGGAATCTTTGCACCTGTGATAGACCAATATGATTCTTAAGTTACTAGTCTTATACAATCTTTACAGAGTCAGGGTCCAATCAGTAATAAACAGTAAGTCACAATGAGATACGTTTCCTGAGACCGTTAGACGACCTGGGCAAGTTTACGAGTCAGGGCTGCATATGCAGACTTTCTGCAAAAATGACAATAATATTCCAAAATTTACAAAGAGTTTGTGCCACTTAATATGAAAAAAACAAACCACCCAATCAAAAATAGGTTACAGATCTAAGTAGACGTTTCTCCAAAGAAAACATACAGATGGCCAAGAGACACATGAAAAGACACTCAACATCGCTAATTATTGGAGAAATTCAAATCAAAACTACAGTGAGGCGTCACCTCACAATAGCCATAATGGGCATTATCCAAAAGCCTACAAACAATGAATGCCAGAGAGGACGTGGAGGAAAGTGCTGATGAGGATGTAAATTGGTGCAGTTACAATGGTGAACAGATGGAGGCTCCTTAAACTAAAAATAGAGCTGCCATAGGCCCCTGCAGTCCCACCCCTGGGCATATATCTGGAGAAAACCATGGTTCAAAAGGATACATGCACCCCTATGTTCATTGTAGCACTGTTAACAGTAGCCAAGACATGGCAGCAACATGAGTGTCCATTGACAGCTGAATGGATAAAGAAGTCGTGGTACATGGATACAATGGAATACTACTCAGCCGCTGAAAAGAGTGAAGTAGTGGCCTTTGCCACAACTTGGATGGACGTGGAGATTATCACACTAATTTTATTTAATTTTCATCAATTTTGATTTAAATGACCACATGTGATTAATAGCTTATTGGACAATAGCTTATTAACAGCTTATTGTCCAATACCTTATTGGACAAAACAACTCTAATATGCCATTAAATGACCAAGCAGTCATTTTTCTGCCTTGTTTCCAACCTTGGCTAATATTTTTCTTAAACACCCTGTAAATTAAGTCATGTTTTAAATGTTGTTACATGAGCTGAATAAGTAAAAGGATTTGGAGAGGACACCTTTGAAAAGACCTGATTCTTTCATGAAGCATATAATTTCTTCTGCAAGATGAATGGTTCTTCTGTTGGGTTTCTTGACAGTAGACTCACCTGAAATCACTCTGGCCAGCGTGGGAACCACTTAGGAAGTTAAGCCTGTCTGGAGGGAAGTCAGCGCTGCATTGTATTTCCGAAGACATTCATTTTCTTTTAGCAAGATAATAACAGTCATGTCCAGTTTTGATTAAAAGGAACTTTCTGCTTTGCAGCAAAGGGAGAGACTCTGAATATGACTATCATATTTCACAAGGATACAAGAATTTTAAGGCTTAAATAGGTTAACTTTTCTGCTGCCATCACTTCATTACTCAGAACGAGCAGTCAATGCATTGATAACGTTGACTTTGATTTCTCCTGAAGCTCAGTAGTTTTGCTTAATTTTCTCCTCTTTTCACTTGCCCGCAGGGCTTTTTCCGCAGAAGTATTCAGAAGAACATGATTTACACTTGTCACCGAGATAAGAATTGTGTTATTAATAAAGTCACCAGGAATCGATGCCAGTACTGTCGGCTCCAGAAGTGCTTTGAAGTGGGGATGTCCAAAGAATGTAAGTGGAACTTCAAAAATTCTTTTTCTCTTTGCTTTATCTGTAAATGTGATTACTCAGCCTCCAAAATCAAGTTGTTGAGGACATCAGCATGTGGAGTTTGGACATAACACTAATGATACATTGCCACAGTTAGGTGTCAACAGAGATGACGTGGACATAGAAAACCGGGGCTTTTCAGATACAATTTGAGTGGCATTTGGTGAAAGGGGAGGAGCTGGGGGTTGTGCTTGTATTCCAGAGCAGTTCGTAACTGACTCTGCGTCTCCGCTGGTAACCCAAGCGTGTCCTAGAACCACACGGAGACCATTCCCCCATCTTGACAGGAGGAATAAAGAGCTCTGCCTGTATTGATGAGAATAAAACGGAGGCACAGGCATGTGGAAATAATGCCCCCTTTCTCAGAGGGGAGGGGGTACCAAACTTTTGCTGTTGAAGAAACGTTTAGAAATTTGGCACGTTGGCACTTTTCCAAACTTGATTCAGCTTTTCTCCCTCCCACCACCCCCTCCTCCAATTATACACTTGATTAATTCAGAAGAGAACGTGTGAATAGGTTAAAAATGAGTGGTCCATAATCATCTGCTTATGGGGCTTTGAATTAGACGTGCTTTAACACACGCAGAGGGAATACAGCACCAAAAAATCATTGCTTGTGGGTTCTCCTTGGTGCTTTCAAATGAAGAGAGCAAGAACATGCCAGACCAATGCCCTGGCTTGGATGGGTGTGAGGAAGAGGCAGGTGTGTGTGCCAGGGGGAATAATCGGTGGAACTGCCGCCCACCTGCCCTGCATCCCGTGGGGATCTCGTGGGGCCCTGGGCAGGGCGGTCTAAGTGGCTCTGGAGATGCTGAGCTGTGCGCACCTTCGTCGACAAGTGTGGGACAGAAAGCCACAGTCTGACAGTGGGGTTTGAAGACTTATGTTGTGCAGAGGCTCTTGGAATTTGGAACTGGGACATGTGGCCCAGTGCTAGTGGAGAAGGTCCCTGGAGCCAGGCGGGCCCACACTGAGGGTGTGCAACGGGCCGCCTGGCTCTCCCCCCGGAACTGTGACTGGAGGATCTTTCTTGGTGGTCTGCCTAGCGTGTTCCTAACTGTGCCCAGGGTTTAAATGGGCTTTTCCACCTCTTGGGTTTCTGCACTTTAGGGAAGATATCAGGGTTGGATCAATTCATTTGACTCAAGCCATTAGTATATTCTGTTCCAGGCACTATCATTGTTTCATGAACTTGTAACCTAGACTGGTCCAGTGAGAAGGAGTTCAAGACTCGTGCTCATGATCCATAAAAGAAAAAAATGGTTAATTAGACTTCATCAAAATCAGAAATGTCTGCTGTTCCAAAGACACTGTGAAATTAATGACAGGATAAGCCACAGGTGAGGAGAAAATATTTACAAATCACATATCTGATAAAGACTTAAATGTAGAATATGGAAAACCTTTGAAAACTCGATGATAAGAAAGCAAATAACCCAATTAAAACAGCTAACGCGTACTCTTCAAATATGCCAAGGTTCTGAAAGACAGAGTGACTGGGACATGACAGCTAAGTGATCCTGAAGATGCTGGAGCAGAAGGAAACTATCCACAAAGGGCGTTGTTGGGACGGTTATTGAAATTTGAGTACAGACTGTAGATTAGAATTGAGTCCACTTTGAATTTCCTGACTTTCATCATTGCACTTTTGTTAAATGAGAAAGAGAATGTTGTTATTCTCAGTATCTGCAACTAGCTCTCCATGGTTCAAAAGATAGGGAAGGGGTGTGTGTGTGTGAGAGAGAGAGACAGAAATGAGAGAGAAAGAAGAGAGAGGTGGAAAATATCAAATCTTATGAATCTGATTGAAGGGATGCACCGTGAAGGAGCTCCTTATACTGTTCTTGCAACTTTTCAGCAAATCTGAAATTTTATCAAAGTGAAGTTACTAAAACCAAAGACTCATGCTTAGAATGTTGCGGCAGAAGTGTTCCCGCCTTCTGCTGCAGGTGAGTGGGGAGGCAGGTACCCCCAGGTCCTCTCAGCCCTGAAGGAGGTCAGCTACAGGTCAGAGCAGGCTCTGTGGACGGAGGAGTGGACAGACAGACAAACTCGGGTCCTGACGGCATCCCTGAGTTGCTGGACCAACCACCCCTGGAACCTCTGCCTCCAGGTCATTTGGTTGTATCTGCCAAGAAGTCATCATGAAGGCCCTTGGGCTGGGCTCTCATTCATAATTAAGATCCTGATGAGCAAGCATGGGGTCACCAGCCCCACGGGTACCAGACAGAGAAGCATCGCGGGTGACATCCTCTGGGGGCTCTGTCTGCAGGTGACGAGTCCACATTTCAGCCAGTTCCTGTGATGCCCTCTGGACTTCAGAGCTATTTAATAATAAAAAAAAAATCAATGAATATTGTGATATGAAGGTAATCTTTACTTAGCTCAGGCCCTAAACCCTACCACTGACGAGAAAAGAGTGATACTGCCCTGAAATAGTCAGATCATTTACATGGCTACGTGAGGCCACAGGTTGTCCCCTTAACTCCCTTTTTTGGTCTGACATAATTTAGATGTGGATGTTACGCTGAAGTTCTGTGGGGGAATTTTGGCTCAGACCACAATTATAAACGAGTAAGGCAGCTGTGGACTCAGGGTAAATCGGTACTCTTGCCTTTATTTTGTGTGGGCTAGAGACCCATTTCCTGCTTACATTACTTAAAACCCATATCCTGCCGCTCTGTAAAAACTGGCAGGTTGGTTGCCAATTTAAAAAATAACAATAATAATAATGTTTACACCCACAGGAAAACTCTAGTTTCAGCCCTCAAGGAACTTATCACCCTAATTAGATTGAAAAATATAGGAATGGGAAGAAAATGGGATCATTATGCTCAAGTATACAAAAATAAATGTATTTTCTTTAGAAGGCAATTGAAGGTGAAGACAATAAACACTTGGAATATAGTGACTGAGAATCTAAATAGAAAATTTAAAAAGTTGAAACAGAAGGAAGCAGGAAAATAAAGAGAATCAGTAACCAATTAGACCACAGTATCCACAACTGAAACAAACCCAGAAATCATAGAGACTCTTGGGATGGTCGAGCTGAAAATGGATCTCGGAGATTGGTTTTCAGTCACCCCTCTCCCTTGACACACAAGTACGGCAGGACCCAGAAAGATGAAACGGTCCTCCCAGCCATCCCCTGCCGTGGCTGCAGACAGACCCGGGCCTAGAGTTCACGGCTACCAGCTCTCCTTGCCACGCTTTCTTTGCAGCACCAAGACGCGCAAGGCTTGCCTTCAGGTCTGGTCGTAGGTCATGTCAGTTCACTAGGGTGTTGCAGAACTCTTTGGATGCAAGGGACAGAAAACCCAGCTGAAACTTGCCGTAAGCTAAAAAAATCAGCACATGTACTGGGGCTTTCCGGACACCATGACTGGATCCAAAGGCTCCTGTTTGTTTTGGGGCATTTTCATTGTCCTCTTCATCTCTCACAGCGGGGTTTTTTGTGTTTTTTTTTTTGGTTTGTTATTTTACTGTGTTGGTTTTGTTTCTGGGAAGCTTTTCCAAGTGCCTGGTAAAGGTGGCCAACCAACAGCTCCAGCCAATAGCCTACCCAGCAGAAACACAGAGACCCAGATCCTCAGTGAAGGCAGGACTTGGGCGTGGGGCGGGGGCTGAGTACTGTGATTGGCTAGTTCTGGATCCGTGTCCATCCCTGGACCCCCACCCCCACCCCGAAGGAGCCAAGAGTGCGGGAAACCAGAGAGATGGGGGCAGAAACGACTTCATGTTCACAGTGAAACATCGAGTCTCACGGCACTGTTCCCAGTATGCTCTTATTCTTGAATCTGGGTTGGGGAAAAGAAAGAAACCTCAGGATTACCATGCTCGCTAACACAGGCAAGGCGTTTTCTGTGTACCAGGCACTGCATAAACTGCTCATGTCATCCCGTCCTCGGAACAACCCTGTGAGATAGGTCGGTTTCAGTTCCTTTCTCCCCCTGTTTTAGGAAGATGTGGATGTTGAGACACAGAGAGGTTAATTGACCCGACGTAACACAGTGGGTAAGAGGCAACCCTGGGCTTAGGACCCAGGGAGTGATATATACTGTGTGCCCTAAAAAGCAGCTTTGAAAACTCTGGGTTTTATTGCCAGTGGTTAATAAAACAACAGTCACACTCCTTGCTGTATATTAGAGATGTATGCCCTGGAAAATCATGTGCAAATTTAATTTTTATAGATCAATTTTGGTTTTAAATGTATACGGGGATGTACACAGAAAGCCTTTACTGTGCGTCCCATCAGAAAAGCAAGGTTGTTTCTTCATTTTCCTGTTCTCTGAATGCTGGTGAGCGTACCTTCTATTTTCCAAGGGCTTTGTACAAGAGGGGAACCTTTTATTTTTTTTGCGCAGAAGAGTAGCTATTTGTCAGAGCATGGGATTTGAAAGTGGTAACAGCAAGGGGGGAAAAAAAAGTCAATTTTCAGCCGCATTTGAAAAGTAGTACAAAAATTTATGAAGAACTTGGGGGAGAGGGAAAGGAAGTAACATGACTCCAGCTTGAGAGATGAGCTTCTGCTGGTGGGCAGGAGGCTGGTGACCATGTCAGGGAAGGCAAGCGCATAGCAAAGCCCTAAAGTAAAAACCAGGGGGGAAGAAAAAGATCAGCAGCAAATGCAGACAGAAAAGTTGGGACTGAGAGTGAGACACTCGGTCCAGACAAGCCTATGTCCGGGGTGGGGAGGGAGCAGGTTGAAGCCGTGCTGCTTGGAGACCACAGCAGGAAACTGACAGCGCATGCCGGTCAGTGAGAGAAACCCCAGTGAGAGTTCACATCTTTCAACCATTGATCAGCAAAGCTAAAAAAAGGGTCAGATAGGAAATGTTTTGACTTTTGGGCCGTGTGACCTCTGTCTCAGTTCCCGACCTCTGCCGCTGTAGCAAACACAGCTATTGGTGGTGGTGGTGTTTAGTCGCTCAGTCGTGTCCAACTCTTTGCGACCCCATGGACTGTAGCCTTCGAGGCTCCTCTGTCCACGGGGTCTCCCAGGCAAGGATACTGGAGTGGGTTGTTATTTCCTCCTCCAGGGGATCTTCTGACCCAGGGATCCAACCCGCATCTCCTGCATTGGCGGGCGGACTCTCTGCCGCTGAGCCACCAGGGAAGCCCAATCACAGCTATAGAAAATATATGAGCAGAAAGGTGTGGTCGTGTCCCAGTGCAGCTTCATTTACAAAACAGGTGTTGGGTGGGTTTGGCCCGGAAGTACTCCCGCCTTCCTGGCTCCCCCAGCGGTCAGCCGTGCCGGCTGCTCTGTGACCTCACCCCCAGCTTCGTCCCCCTCCACCACCTGCTTTTCTCCTGTGACGGGTGATCACTCAGCTTCCAGCTGCCCTGGAGCCTCTGGCCCTCGAGCGTCTCACAGCTCAGAGTTCCTGCAAAGGCCCTGCCCTGGGATTGGGGTTCCTCCTTCTTCCCTATCCGAGGAACCCAGAAGCCTGCTGAAGTGCTGCTTCCTCCCTGAAGCCCCCTGCAGGCTCTCTCCCCTGTGCTCTGGGGGCGGGGGCTGGGGCTCTGTACATCCCTCTAGGAACCACAGGCCATTCTGTTACCTGTGAGGCTTCCCAGCTTGATTATAAACCCCTGAGAGGCACGCATCCTATGCTTCTCAGCTTGTGGCCCCAGAAGCCAGCACGATGCTTGCACAACGAAGTTAGGTTGGTCAAGGGGCTTAACTGTGGCTGCACTGAGACACCCCAGCCTCTGCAAGCTGTCAGCCACAGAGCCTTTCTGGATACAAGGATTCAGCTGTCACTCCTCTGCCGCGGGCCCAGAACACGTTACACACCTTCTCCGGGGCTGTGTTCTCTACTGGACGAGCGTAGCCTCGCTGCTGGCTGACCACCTGGGTGTGGTCTGAGAAGGGATGCTTTTCCTCCTGTTCTGAGAACGGTGTTGCTGCCTTGAGCCTCCTCTGGCTGGTCGCCTTCCCTGGCAGATTTAAGGTCTTCTCGTGTGTTCACTGGGGTGCTGAGCAGGCATCGCGTGTGCACGAAAACCTCACTGAAGGTGGGGCGACTGGGGTGGATGGGCGGCGAGGGGGCTGTGGCTCCCGTTTGCCAAACCTTGGTGATTCTGGTAATGCTGGCCAGGGTTCTTGGCCTCCTCAATCAATAGACATTGATTAGAGGCCAGACAGGAAGTTCAGGCAAGGTTTCATTGGGGTCCCTGCTTCACAGAGGGGAGTGAAAACAAGTAACAGGCTCCCTTGCCCACTCCCTGAGCAGGATGGGGCAGCTCGCTCCTTGCATGAGGGATGGGGACGTGTCCTGGGTTTCCCCGGTGGCTCAGCCATAAAGAACCCGTGCAGTGCAGGAGACTGGGGTTCAATCCCTGAGTCGGGAAGATTCCCTGGAGAAGGGCGTGGCAACCCACTCCAGTCTTCTTGCCTGGAGAATCCCATGGACAGAGGAGCCTGGTGGGCTACAGTCCGTGGGGTCGCACAGAGTCAGACACAAAAGCGCAACTAGAGACGGGCGGGGACGGCATGTGTCCAGGGGTCGGGCTGGGGGTGTCTTAGGGTCTGCCCGCCCCTCTGGTGGTGCTGAGTGCAGGGGGCATGCTTTTCTTCCCAACTCTTCAGAAGTGGCAGTTGGGTTTTTTGGTCTCTCTGTATATCTTCTTGTCTATATTTTGCCCCAACTGCTCACATATGTGTAGTTGTGTTTAGCCCCTACTAGTTCCTTTGTATTTTGTTGCTGGAAGAGATGTTAGTCCAGGTGCAGGCACAGCAGCAAAGGGTCCCAGGTCCCAGGCTGTCTCAGTTCAGTTCAGTGGCTCAGTCAGGCCCATCTCTTTGTGACCCCATGGACCACAGCACGCCAGGCCTCCCTGTCCATCACCAACTACTGGAGTTTACTCAAACTCACATCCATTGAGTCAGTGATGCCATCCAACCATCTCATCCTCTGTCGTCCCCTTCTCCTTCCACCTTCAATCTTTCCCAGCATCAGGGTCTTTTCCAATGAGGCAACTCTTTGCATCAGGTGGCCAAAGTATTGGAGTTTCAGCCTCAGCATCAGTCCTTCGAATGAACACCCAGGACTGTTCTCCTTTAGGATGGACTGGTTTGATCTTCTTGCAGTCCAGGGGACTCTCAAGAGTCTTCTCCAACACCACAGTTCAAAAGCATCAATTCTTCAGCGCTCAGCTTTCTTTATAGTCCTACTCTCACATCCATACATGACCACTGGAAAACCATACCTTTGACTAGACGGACCTTAGCTGGCAAAGTAATGTCTCTGCTTTTTAATATGCTTTCTAGGTTGGTCTTAGATTTTCTTCCAAGGAGCCAAGTGTCTTTTAATTTCATGGTTGCAGTCACCATCTGCAGTGATTTTGGAGCCCAAAAAATAAAGTCTATCACTGTTGCAACTGTTTCCCCATCTATTTGCCATGAAGTGATGGGACCAGATGCCATGATCTTAGTTTTCTGAATGTTGAATTTTACTGTCTCATTAGTAGTGAAATTGCTCACAGACAAAAGGCAGGGATCCAGGGACAGGCTGGACTTGGGGTGGAAATGGAAGAGGAGAATTAGCCTGGATGAAGATGCGTGAGCTGTGATGAGGGGAGATTTGTGGCCCTGGTGCCTCTGATGTGTGGCAGGTTCCGTGGGCCTCTGTCCTTTAGGCTGGGCACCCTCCACAAAGATGTTATGGAAGGTCCTGAGGCCACCGCCCCCTTCCGTTTCTTCTTTCCTTTCTTAAAACCACTGGCTGATAATTTTCAAAGGAACCCATTTACATTTTCTTTGAGCTTATATTTATGTAGTCCATGCCTTTGAGGGGTAGGCAAAACGCAGCTTTGATTTTGTGTGAGAATGCTATTTGGTATTTATTTTACAGCTTTTTTTTTATCCCTATGACAATTTCATAAAGTGTTTTTGTAGAACAGAGCGATTGAATAATCTCTGAATTTAAGAGTCCCTAACCACTCATTGACAGCTTCTCATTTGGGGCATGTTGAAATTAAAAAGTTTTTTATAAAGTCTCTAAATTCCAATTTACACTTTAGATGTGAATGTCCCCGTGGGTGTGTTGGATGCGATAAATGGACACTTTGTACGGACACTTAAGACACTTCCACGAGATCTTCTCCTTTTCTATTCCCATCATTTCCCCTTCAGTGTTAAACCTCTGTTAAAACAAACCTTTTGGATGAAAGGCTCTTAACCTCCATTAAAATCACTTTTCTTGGTGCACAAATTATATGGATATGCTCATTGGTTCTATGGCTGAATTTTACTGGCTTAATTGCAAAGAAATTCATATTGTAGGTTGCCCCATGTACATGGATGTACATGGAAAATTACATAAAAATCATCATCAGGGCACGCAAACGTCTTTCTAATTTCAGTTTATTTCTTCCTGTGCTCCCGGGCCCTAGCCTATCACTGCGTTTCCGAGGTTCACTGTGACCCTTCTGTTCTGTTCAGCAGAGATGGAGCTCTAAGCCCGCCTTCTCCCTTCACTCCCGCGGCACACAAGTCCCCCCAAAGCACCTCCCTGGGGAAGTTAAGGAAACACTGAAACTTTTTATATGTAAAAATGTCATGGAAGCTGGAAGGTAAAAATCCGCTGCCCCATTCCACTGGCCAGAGGTTCCTGATTCCCTGTGTCTGCCCGGGACCCTAGAAACCACAGGGGATTCCGTCTGGGCCCTGCAGGCAGAGCTGTCTGTGCCACTGTGGGGCTTGAAACACGTCTCTCCCCGCAGCCTCGCCTTAGGCAAAGGGGAAATCCCCATCACCCAGCGCTCCGGAGCAGCGATGGGGCTGATCTGGGCCCGCGAGCCCTCCTGCCTCGGGCAGGCGCCGAGCTGATCCCCGGCGTGCGCGGCCTTGCAGGGGTGGTCTCAGGCCTGGGACCCTGCCCGGCGCAGACAGGTCCGGGTCGGTGCTGCCCGCTGCTCGGGGTCTCCTTCCATCGCGGCCACCGGCTCAGCCCTGTGCTTTTGTTGCTGCCGGCACGCCTGTCTTTTTTTTTTTTTTTCTTAATGCTATTTATTTATTTTTGGCTGCGCTGCGTTTTCATGGCTGTGCTGTGCGCCGGCTTTTCTCTAGCCGTGGCCAGCGGGGGCTCCTCTCTCGCCGTGGTCTGCGGGCTTGTCGTTGTGGTGGCTCCCCTCGTGGCGGAGCAGGGCTCTGGGGCGCAGCGGCTTCAGTAGGTGCGGCTTGCAGGCGCGGTAGTTGTGGCCCACGGGCTTAGTTGCCCGGCGGCATGTGGGATCTTCCCGGACCAGGGATCGAAGCCGTGTCTCGTGCATTGGTAGGTGGGTTCTTTACCATCATTACCCCTTTAGTGTTAAAGCTCCATTAAAACCAACCTTTTGGGTGACTTAACCACTTCCCTGAGCCACCGGGGAAGCCCTGGTTTTGATTTGAATGACCACAGCCTTGGTCCTCCTTTAGGACAAAAGTGGAGGTAGGGACTGTTTTAAGGTGTTTGTATAGCAGGGCAGTGTAGATGGACGCCCAACCCGTTATGTCGCGGTGTTAAGGGAAAACGTGCAGATGAAGTTTCTAGAACGAATATCCGCCTTCCTTGGCTGCTGTGAACTTGGAGGCAGATAGCTCATCCGCCTGGAGATGCCTGAGGGTAGAGAATGAGACAGGGTCCTGCTGGCATCACGGAGCCCTACTCCACGGGGGAAGCTGAAGTGTTAGAGGGGAGGCCTCCCTGTCCTCGGCTCAGGGTGCAGAACCCAGCCGAGTCCCCGGGGAGGCGGGCCCCCTCCCTCGCGGCATCCCCCCTTTCCCCCCTTTCCGCCCACATGGCACCTCCCGTCTCTCCGCATCCTTCATTTGGGTCTCCGTGCCTGCCTTTCGCCTGAACACCTTATCTCCTTTTACCCAACTGGATCTTATCACCCTTCCAGCCCTTTATCAGCATGGCTTTTTGCCATCAACCTCGCGGGTGATAGGGGCACAAAATGCTTTACCAAGAGCCTCCCAGGACAGGTCACCCCGTGTCCTGAGAGTCGGAGAGGCTGAGGCCTGCCCAACTCGGTGCTGGCTTCAACCCACCGGTCCCATTCCAGTCCCGCAGATCTTCTCAAGTTTCTCTTTGCTTGGTGGTGGTGGTTTAGTCGCTAAGTCCCGTCCAACTCTTGCGACCCCATGGACTGTAGCCCACCAGGCTCCTCTGTCCATGGGATTCTCCAGGGGAGAATACTGGAGTGGGTTGCCATTTCCTTCTCCAGGAGATCTTCCCCACCCAGGGAAGGAACCTTGATCTCCTGCACTGCAGGCGGATTCCTTACCAACTGAGCCACTGATAGTAAAGTTCTTTTGTGAGTTTAATGTTACCAGGTATTCAGTGTCTTCACCCATCTTTGCTGCCAAGTCACATATTCTATCATTTACATATAAGATTTGATTTGATGTATGGACTGCTTTAATGCAGCATTTCCCCTGGTGTAAACTCTGCCCGCGGTACTGTGAAACATAATTTAGGGAATGCTGAATGGGACCACATCACACAGTGATGAAGTTATTTCCTTTTCAGTCAATATTCGTTCAGTCTTTCCATTGCCAGTGAGAAGGTCTCAGGTTGATGCTGCTACATCCTTTATCAACACCTCATGAACCTTCAATGCTCCCTCTTTTTAACAGAGCGGACAGGCTACCATCCTTAGTTAGAAGCCGTATTTGTTTCAGAGGTGCGTGAACCTTCTGAGACGGCCAGGTAACACTTACTTTAGGCTTTGCAGGCCATTGGGCGTCATTGCCTCTGCTTTACTGTTGCCCAATGAAAGTTTCATGAGGGAGCTTGGCTTTGTTCCAGTAAGACTTTATTTAGTAAAACTTGATTACAAACAAAAGCAGTTGACCTGAAAATACTGCTGACTTTTTTTTTTTTTTACTCTTACCTCCTATTTATGGCCATTGCTACTGCTTTGCCCTGTATATTAACAGTAGTAAAATCGAATTCTCTAAAATTTGTTTAACCAAAAAATTAATTTGGACGGAAGTCATCAGGGCATGCTTTCCTGTGAGCATGTGAAAAACCGTGAAGGTAGTCAGGGACTGACGCTGGAGAAAGCCTGGTTTTCTGAGCCAGCCGGTCAGGTGCTGCTGGACAGGGATAGAAGAGCATCTCTCCAGAGCCTGGGGCCTCCCTTAGGGGTCTGGACCCCACAAGCTGCCTCTGTCCTGCCCCCACCCCAGCCCTCTCCCCACCCCGAGCTGCCCGCATGTGGAGGGTATGGGTCCTGCCTTGCTTGCCTCCCGGGGTTCGTCCCATCCTGGCACCGTGAAGGGTGGGTTCCCTTGGATCTGTGGGGCGGGATTTCAAACATCCAGACCGCCTGCAGCAGTAGCAGGAGAGGCCAGGCAGGCCTCCAGGGCAGTTTGCTTGAGTCCCCGCTTCACGTTTATTACCTATTTCTGGCTGAGCTGGGTCTTTGCTGCTGCGTGGACTTTTCCCTGCTTGCGGTGAGCGGGGACCATCTCCAGTTGCGGTGCACAGGCGTCTCAGGCTGGTGGCTCCTCTTGGGGTGGAGCAGGGGTTTGGGGGCGCCTGGTCTTCAGTAGCTGTGGAGCGCGGGCTTAGCTGCTCCTCAAAACGTGGGATCTTCTCATGCCAGGGACCAAACCCACATCCCTTGCATCGGCAGGTGGACCCTTACCCACAGCGCCACCGGGGAAGCCCCGTGTCCCCGCTTCTGAAGAGCAGTGTGGTGGGGCTGGGGGCGCAGACCCGAGGCAGCCGGGGTTCGGGTCTCAGCTCCCCCCCCCCCGCTCGGCTCTGTGCCCCACACCGGTTTTCGTCCTGCTCCCTAAAGACCCCTGAGTGATCTGCCTCAGTCCAGGCTGCCCCTCGCCTTCCTCTCCCTCGTCCTAACCCACCGTCCTCCTAAGCAAGCCCCCAAGCTCCTCCAAAATCAGAGGCAGCTGGGCGCGCTCACCTCCCCGAAGTGTGACATGCTAGTGACACCTGAGTCTGGCAGCTTTCAAAGTCAGACTTGTTCTGAGTTGAGAAGTTAGCGGTGCGTGTGTGAGAGAGATGGCAGGTGTTCCCCGCAGGGCTGTGAGCATCCTGAGGGCAGGCACAGCCTTCTTCCTATGTGGGTCCCCAGCGCCTTGTATTGAGCAGCTAGTTCTGGATGGATTGCAGGCAAAGGGTGCCGGAGAAGTGGGGATTCCGAATCAGGACCTTTGATCTTCCCAAGAGCTAGAGATTGGAATCACCATATTGCTGTACTGAGCCTGTTGTCTCTCTTCCATTTCTCTCCCTCCCCTAATTCGCACCCTGTGAATACTAGCCTCTTGGCCCTTTGATGACCTGAAATCTTGATATGATGTGTTCCATGGGGGGTGTAACCAGATAGAGATTGTAAGTAGGTCCTAATGGAGAAGATTTGCTTTCTCTCAAAACCGTGCACACATAGACACCATATTTCATCCAATCTATAATTTGTTAAGGCGCACTATAATTTTATGTACTGCTAAAAACAAAACAGCACCAATTAAACTAAGACACAGTGAAGATTGTTAAGACAGGTGGTAGTTTCAGAGAGAGAGAGAGAGAGGCAAGCCAGATCTCAGCCCTATAAGAAAAGGAAGTGTCTTCACATTTGAGGCTGGAAATATGCTCTGTTTTCATCTGGAGCTGTTTTTCATCCTGCTTTAAATAGACACTGATGATAAAACCTCAGTGCCCAAAGACAATCCCCAGCGCAGAGAGTTGGCTGAGTAAATATGCAAGGACTTCTAAAATAGCTGGCAGAGAGCCCTTTGTTTGGAAACAAATGTGTCTCTGAAAATAGCAACCCGAGATTCGCCCGCTCAGCCCCTGTGTTCCGGCGGAGCAGGGCCCTACTTTAAGTGCCTTCTCAGTGGCAGCAATTCTCTGGAGGGTGGCTCCCTAAATTGCTCCATAAATCCACGCACACCGCTCAGCCTGGAATTTGCTCTTCCTGCAGTGGGACTGCGCACTCACGCCAGTCTGCCATCGCGGAACATTAACTATCACACTCAGGTTATCCCTCCCATCCTTCTCCCTTTAATGCTGGAAAACAAAGAGTTGCTTTGAGCCGATGAACGCGATTAATGAAGACAGGTGTCTTTTTAGTGCTGAGACCAAGGAGAGAACGCTGTTTCCTCAAGAGAAGGACTGTTTCTGCCCCCAATTCACACTTGTTTCAACACTTCATTTCACAGGTATAATGTCCCTCTATGATTAAAAAGTCTGATTGTTCTGTTTTCAAAATGATTTTCGGACAGAAATGTTCTGCTTTGACGTTGGAGGACGTGAGTCCCATCCAGTGTCTTGGCTTGTTTCTTCTGGTGGTGGTTAATAGCATCCCTGAGTCAGACTTATAAACAGTGTCTTGGTTCAGCAACATTGTTTAAATCTTAAAATAGAACAGAGGGATTTCCCTGGTGTTTCAAAATGGATCCACTTAGAAGGCAGTCATGATACAGCACTTCCAAGGAGAAGATAAAACTTGCTTTGAGTAAACTCTGTCCACTCTGGGACTTAATGAGGACAGCCAGGGAATCAAGCACAAACTATAATGCATGAAGGATTCCCACTTTGTGTCCTGAAAGTGTGGGGACTCAGCGCTTGAGCAACTTTGGATGGAAGCTTGGCTGTGGCCCCCTTGGACTTGGAGCTGTCAGAGACGTGAAAACAGGCAGCTGAAAGTAGGCTTCTGACTAGGGAAGGGAGACGTCATGACCTCGTGGAGCCAAACCAACCCTTGGAGATGACCGTGCCTTTGTCTCCCGGATGATAGCGGGATCTGGAGCTGTAGAACTCGAACCCCGATTTGTTTTTGCAGATAGTGCCCTTCGTGTGGGTCTCTGAGTTCCTTAATTTTATGTCCATCAAATTGAAATGTGGTCCTTTACCAGAAAGGCTTAAACCCTAATGTTCATTGAAGTATTATTCACAATCGCCAAGACGTGGAAACAGCCTGTATGTCCCTCTGCAGAGGAATGGTAAAGATGTAGTACGTGTGTGCAGTGGAATACGATACAGCCGTTAAAATGAAATAATGCCATTTGCCACAACATGGACAGACCTAGAGATGATCATACTAAGTGAAAAACAAATATCACATGATATTACTCATGTGTAGAATCTACACTTTTAAAAATTAAATAAGTGAACTTATTTACAAAACAGAAACAGGCTCGCAAAATTTTGAAAACCAACTCCTGGTTACCAGAGGGGAAACATAGGTGTGAGGAGTGAATCAGGAGCTTGGGATTAATGTAGGCACACTCCTGTATGTCAGACGGACAGGCACTGAGGATCCAGCGTGCAGCACAGGGAACTCTACGCAGTGTTCAGTGATACGCTACATAGAGAAAGACTCCGGAAGAGAACGGATGTGTGTGTACATGTTCCTGAATCACTTTGCTCTCCACCTGACACAAACCCAATCCTGGAAATCAGTTATCCTCCAGGACAGTTTTAAAAAAGAAGATGAATGTGCCTCCCTTTAACACACCACCGTTTCTTCAGGAGGTGTCCTGCCCGCTCTGCCTTTCGTCTTCTCCTCTAACTGGGGACCTTTTTCAGTTGCAGCTCTGAACTCTTCAGGAGCACCAGACCTGGGATGTGATCCCTGACTGACTCTGAGTTCTCTGAGGATGGTTATATCACACCTCCAATCTCATCAACCCAACGAACTAGCTTTTCCCTTTGGTGCTATGCACTGCAAATTAATAGCCCATGGATTCATTTACAGCTTGTTGTGTTTTGAAAAACTTATTTCAGCCATCAAATAATAAACAGCGCACAAAGAATAGTTATTTTTT
The DNA here is from genome assembly GCF_963930625.1 of Muntiacus reevesi. Lineage (NCBI taxonomy): Eukaryota > Metazoa > Chordata > Mammalia > Artiodactyla > Cervidae > Muntiacus > Muntiacus reevesi. The sequence goes on along the minus strand of NC_089258.1, from coordinate 80,742,298 downwards.
GGTGTTAAATTATCAGTGTGTGTGCACACACTCAGTTGCTCAGTCATGTCTGACTCTCTGTGACCCCATAGCCTATAGCCCACCAGGCTCCTCTGTCCATGAAATTTTACAGTCAAGAGCACGAATGGGTTGCCATTTCCTCCTCCGGGGGATCTTCCTGACTGAGTGGTTAAACCCATATCTCTTGCATCTCCTGCACTGGTAGGTGGGTTCTTTACCACTGCACCACCTCATAGTGACAGTAAATTTCTCTCAGGTATGTAATGTGATCAGAATGGGATTTATGAACAAGTTTAGATTCTGGTTTAATAGTTGCTATCCCTTTTTTCCATAATTAAAAAAAAAAGATGTCTTTTCATTTTGAATCATCCATTAGAGGCAAATGGGACTTTAACTGAGAGTGGTTTAGAAGAGTTAACAAGAAGATATGCCTAATAGAACAGACAACCTACATTTTTTTTCATAGCTATCGAGTCATTTCTTTGTGAGGCTATTCACATTTAAAGGAGTTCTGAGTTTACAGAAAGTCCATATTAATTTCTTTGTCCTTTTTATTGGTTTTAAAAAATGTTTGCCATATGTTGATGACAAAGGAGAAATAGTAAAAATGGTAAATCCTTTCCTAATACCAGTTGGCAGAATAGGAGCAATTAATTCAGCTTCTGAAATTTAACTATAGAGAGACAGCAGCTGTGATTTAGTATGTTGGTGTATTATGGCAGAAAGTGAAGAAGAACTAAAGAGCCTCTTGATGAAAGTGAAAGAGGAGAGTGAAAAAGTTGGCTTAAAGCTCAACATTCAGAAAACTAAGATCATGGCATCCAGTCCCATCACTTCATGGCAAATAGATTGGGAAACAATGGAAACAGTGATAGACTTTATTTTTTGGGCTCCAAAATCACTGCAGATGGTGATTGCAGCCATGAAATTAAAAGACGCTTACTCCCTGGAAGGAAAGTTATGACCAACCTAGAAAGCATATTAAAAAGCAGAGACATTATTTTGCCAACAAAGTTCCATCTAGTCAAGGCTATGGTTTTCCCAGTGGTCATGTATGGATGTGAGAGTTGGACTATAAGAAAGCTGAGCATTGAAGAATTGATGCTTTTGAACTGTGGTGTTGGAGAAGACTCTTGAGAGTCCCTTGGACAGCAAGGAGATCCAACCAGTCCATCCTAAAGATCAACCCTGTGTGTTAATTGGAAGGACTGAAGCTGAAACTCCAATACTTTGGCCACCTGATACAAAGAGCTGACTTATCTGAAAAGACTCCGATGCTGGGAAAGATTGAGGGCAGGAGGAGAAAGGGACAACAGAGGATGAGATGGTTTCATGGCATCATCGACTCGATGGACATGGGTTTGGGTAGACTCTGGGAGGTGGTGATGGACAGGAAAGCCTGGCGTACTGCGGTCCGTGGGGTTGCAAAGAGTCGGACACGACTGAGCGACTGAACTGACTGAATGTTGGTGTATTAAGCATTTGATTTAGGATATGGAATATCACTTTTAAACATATCAAAACTAGTGAAGCTTCGTTTCAGCAAAAAAGACAAATATAAACAAACCCCAACCCTTTTTATAGTGATGTATGTCTCAGTGCCATCTTCAAGAATGCAAGGGAGTTGACAAAAATATTATTTTAAAAATGAATGCAATTCAAGAGTAAAAAGACAGCCTAGTTAAAAAGAGAGCAATGGGGCTTCCCTGATGGCTCAGTGGTGAAGAGTCCGCCTGCCCACGCAGGAGACAGGCGTCTGTGGCTAGTGCAGGAAGACCCCACGTGCCGGGGCAGCTAGAGCCCGAGAGCCGCGCCTCCTGAGCCCGCGCTCCAACGGGAGAAGCCCGTGCTCTGCCCCGAGGGGGCCCCTGTCTCCGCAGCCAGAGAAAACCCCACCCAGCGACGGAGAGCCAGCACAGCCAAACACGAAGAAAGGATTACATCCTTCTAAAACGTAGCCAGTGGATTTGAATAGACATTTGACCAAAGAGGGCTTACAAATAAACGGCCAATCAGCACGCAGGATGATGCTCAGCGGGTTTATCAGTCACTGGGGAAAGGCAAATCAAAGTCACCTTGTTCCCGCTTCACACCCACGGCGGCAGCTGCTGGCGAAGCGATGCAGACCCGTGAGCCATCTCGCACCGCAGGTGGGGCTGTCACGGGGGGCAGCCGCTCTGGGAAAGAATCTGGCGATTGTCGAGAAGTTAAAGATAGCGTTACTGTATCACCCGTCAGAGTTCTATTCCAGATGTGTACCCGGGAGAAATGAAAAACGTGCCCCACAGAAACTCGACAGAGATGTTCTTTGCAGCATTATTCCTAAAGAGAGCCCAAGTGAAAAAACAACATAAGTGTCTGCTCACTAATGAAGAGACCTAAAAAAAAAAAAAATGTGCTGTCCCCATGCAATGGAATGTTATTCAGCCTAAAAAAGCATGAAGTATTGATACATGATACAGCATGCTGACCCTTGAAACATGTTATGTTCAGTGAAAGAAGACAGACACAAAGGCTCCATAATGCGTGAATTCACCTATTAAAATGTTCAGAATAGGCAAACCCATAGAGACCGAAGCAAAGAAAAGATGCATGTATAACTGAATCAATTGCTGTATGCCTAAAACTAATACCACACTGTCAATCAACTATATGTGAATTAAAACACTTTTTAGTTAAAAATTAAAACACAGAGACAGAAGGTAGGCGTAACCAGAGGCGTGAGTGATTGAAGAATGAGGAGTGACAGCTAAGGGGTTTCTTCTTCGGGTTGGTGGTATTACAGCTTGGTGACTCTATCAAAGACCACTGAATCACACACTTTAAAAGGTCGATGTTGTGGTATGTGAATTATATATCAGTTTTTTAAATGAAAGAATGTTTTAAATGCTAGGCTAGCTGACTTAGGGGAAAATAAGAGGAGAAACCTTGGAGTCAAATTAGCACCCTGAGGTTCATGCAGCCTAGAGAAGGCTTCTGGTCACCCTAGTGGAGTGAAAAAGGATGCTGTCACGGGCAGGGTCCCTGGCGTCCATGAGATGGAAACAGCCGAATCTCCAGTGACTTGGAGATGAACGTCTCCCAGGACTCCTTCTAAAGAGAGTCCTGGGAGGGGTCTTTAGTATGTCCTTGACAGTTCTCATTGCTGTTCCGTGGGACATCCCTTCCTATGTAGCTCAGTCTCATCTCTTTTCCAAATTGGAATTAAAAAGGCACCAGAAAAGCAAGGGAATCTTTATGTTGCTAGACCCCCGAAGAAGTAACTGGGCCCGAAATTGAGGAGCACCATGAAGACTGTCACAGCAAACAAGGGTTGACTCCTGTCCCCGATCGATTTCCAGTTACATCATTTAAAACTCTCTCCTTCAAATCCTGCTTTCCTGGAGATCTCCCCGGTTTTGCGGCCCCAGTCGCTCTGGCTTGTGCCGTATGGTAGGTTTTTGTCGGTTTTCCATTTTAAATCTAGCGGTGTGGACGTGACCTCCCTGAAGTCCCTAACTGTCCTCCCCTCCCAACTCGGCCCCCCCCCCCCCCAGCGAAGAAAACGAACTTATGATATTTCAGTCTTTTTAATTTTAAACCTCTCCTGGGTATGAGGTGATCATCTTACTGTGGTTTTCGTTTGTATTTTCATGATCACTAATGATATGGCATTGCTTTTTTTTTGGCCTTTGTTTTTTTTTTAATTGGAATACAGTTGCTTTACAATGTGGTGTTTCTGTTCTGCAGCAGAATGAATCAGCCATGCGTGTCCCCCCCTCTGATCCTCCCTCCCCCACCCCACCCTCCAGGGCGTCGCGGAGCACCCAGCTGGGCCCCCCACGCTGTGGAGCGGCCCCCCGCTAGCTGTCTGCTTTGCCCCGTCCACGTGGTGACACATGTCACTGCTACGCTCCCAGTGTGTCCCGCCCGCCCCGTCCCGCACTGCGTCCACAAGTCCCTTCTCTCACGTCTCTTGGTCTCTATTCTTACTCTGCAGATAGGGCCATCAGTACCATCTTCCTAGACGCCACATATAGGCACTGATAGACGACATTTGTTTTTCTCTGTCTTACTCACTTCGTTTTGGATGACAGACTCTAGGTTCATCCATATCACTGCAAATGACTCCCTTTTTTGTGGCTGAGTACATTACTTTTTAATTTGACAAAAGCTCAACCTGTTGTTAAGTTAGAAAATAGAAAATAAAGCTAAGTACATTTTGATCTCATGTTTATAAAAACAAAGTTTGGAAGATACTGCTCAAAATGTTAAAAGCTCTTGTTATATTCTTGTGTGAACTTGTCTCTAGTTTTATTTTATTGTTTAACCTCAGTATACATTTGTTCATTGTGTGATAAAAGAAGAAAAATTTGGGGGAAAAAAAAAAGAAGAGGTTATTTCTTTAATTGATCAAGGTAGAACTTTCATTTTCCTAATTGTCTTAACACTTTAGGCTGAGTAACATCAGGTGTTTGACAGTGCTTCAGATAGAAATGGTTGAGAACATAGATGCTAATACAGTTTTGCATTTATCTGTTCCCCCAGGGAGAAGCAAATCTGTGCATGTGTATTTGGACATCTTGATATCTAAGGACTGCATCCATATTTCCCTCAGTTTAATAGGCTGCAATCTAGAGGTCAGCAGGCTTCAGCCTGTGAGACAGATCTGGCCTTCTGCCTGTTTTTATCAATAAAATTTTATTGGAGCACAGCCACATCTATTCATTTACATATCGTCTGCGGCTGCTCCCTTGCTGTTACATTAGAGCTGAGTAATTCAGAGACTGTGCAGCCCACGAAGTCTGAAATATTTACTATCTGGCCCTTTATGGAAGGGGTTTGCCAGCCCCTACCATAATCCATTCCGTCTCCTTAAATTTTCTGTTTTAATTCAACCAATGGTTGCGAGAGCTTCGCTCTGTGCCAGACATACGTGCAGTTTGTAACCGCACCTTCCTTTCTAAATGATTCACAGAAGCTACTCACCTTACAATCATGTCTCGATAATTCAATAAGAACTACATCTAATTTCAACTTCAGCTTGAAAACCCATAAGCAAATCCTTCCTCATCTGTACCCCAAAATCCTTTCATGTTATGTGCAGGAAAAATAGAAGTGTTTTTTTCCTGGATTGAAATGCAACTAACTCTAAAGTCACATAACTTTTTTTAGACACACATAGATAACTTTAGCATCCACTGGTACCTCTTTTAGATAAAGGGAGTGTAGTGACTGTGAATAATAAAGTAGCTTGATTTTCTTGGCTAGAAATTGGCTTTGAAAGCAGTTCTGGAAGGAGAGAGAGAAATTTGTTAGAAGCAGAGACACCAAAGTTGGAACGGGTAGCATTCCAGGATGATGGCTCTTGGTCTGAATGGTCTTCTGTTTTACGTGTGTATAGTAATAATTTTATTTATTTGTTTCGGGGCGTGCTGGGTCTTCGTTGCTCCGTGGGCTTTTCTCTCGTTGCGGGGCGTGGGCTCCTCGTCGTGATGGCTTGTTGCTCTGCGGCAGGTGGGATCCTCCCAGACCAGGGATCGAACCCGTGTCTCCTGCATGGGCAGGCTGATTTCTTAACCACTGAGCCCCGAGGGAAGCCCCATCTGTACATGTTATCTTAAACCCCATACGTTATAAAGAATGGAATGCTTTAACATTTACATCAACTCATGAGGAACTTATCACCCTTCCTTCACCTTTTACAAATGACCAAAGAGGAACTTAAAAACAAATACACATCAATAAACTAGCATGGTGTCCTGGACCACTTTAAAGGCAGAAGAACACCACTGCCTCTGTTTTTGCATCTGGTAACATGAAGACTTGCGTGTCTCTGTTTGTGTATCTTGTAACATAAAGAGTGACTGAACTGAACATGAAGGTGTTCATTCCTGGCCTTTCCATATCTTGTGAGAACAAAATGCCAGGAGTACAAAAAAACTGTGAAAGTGGCTTAACAAACCAAAATGCTTGAGAAACAGAGAAGATATAATTGTGGGTAGTGTTGTGAGCCCGAGGCTGCAGAAGAACCTTTGTGTGGGACTCTCCCCATCAGACCAGGCTAGGGCATTACTCTTCTGTGAGATCACTGCACCCCGGACACCCCCCAACCCGCACAGTTCAGAGCCCACCTCCCGTGGAAAAATGCCATGCAGAAATGTCGTGTGTGCATATTCCCGTCCCACTGGAACTTCCCTGACCTACTTATAACAGCTTGCAGACTTCACTCCTCTGAAAGATACTACCATCTTTCTTAGCGTTTCCTCCTGGAATCTAATTATACCAAACTAGGGGTGCACCAAACCTCACCCCCCAGGTAAACTCATCACAGAAATTTCTGCTTCAGGGACGGATCTGTGTTATTTGCTGCTGGAGGGAGCTGATGGCTGCTTCTCCGTTATTCCTGGCGCCTCTGACGGTTTCTAGGACAGCTGGGGATAAAACAAGAAATGAGACCTTCAGGGACTTTGGTTCTGCAGGACTGATTCATGAACGAGTGCAGAAGAGAGCCTGCAGTCTGCGTCCTCAGGGCTCCCTAGTGGAGTAGTGTAGCCGTCTGTTTACACACCCGGAACCCCAACGGCGAGACCTGGGGGCTGGCCATGCCCCTCACCAGGGGGGTGACCCTCGCAACTGACGTGCCCTCTCTGGGCATCACACGTCTGACATGCACGGGCATGGTGGTGGCAACGGGTAGGGAGACATCGTGGGATCTGAGACAGGAGTCTTGTCACAACGTCCCTTTCATTAGCATCAGTGAGACCCCGTCCTTGAAAATCACATCTGCTTCCAGGACACGATTACAGTGAAGCCTCATTCGAACCGTGCTCTGCTCCTGATAAAGCAGACAGAAAACGGCTGTGAAAGTGGTTTGGGAATGTAGCGCTGTTTCGGGATTGACTTTTCTCTCTGCTGCTGCTTCGCCCGTCACTTTTGGCGGGAGACGCGCTGAACATTCCCATCATGGCATGCTCAGAACGTGTCTCATCGTGGGAGAGGTGAGACGCCTCGACACAAAGGGTCTTAATGGCCTCGGCCGAAACAAATGTACAGAATACCCCAGGCAGACGTGGCCGAGGGGAGGAGCTGTCTGCTTGGCGCGAGGCGAGCGAAGTGAGGTTGTAATTACGCACTCTTCCGTCTCTAGGCCCCTATCACTCGGCAGAGGAGAGAGAGGAGGAGGAGGTGCTGGGGAAGTGTGGGCGCTTTGGGGGATGGAGCGCAGGTGGCGAGGCCTGGGAAGCTCTGGCCCAGAATCAACCACGGCCGCCCCATCTGGAAGCTCAGCCCTGGGCGTGGGAAGTCTGTGGTCCTCCCAGAGCCCCCCCACCCCCGCTGCATCTGCGTCAGGAGGGGCCCTGTCCTGCCCCCCCCGGGGCCACGCATGTAGTGGACTCAGATGTGTTGAGTGTTACGGGATATGGCCCTGGATTCTTGGCTCAGCCTCTGTCCTTAGAGCAGGGGACCCAGGCTGGCTGTCCTCCAAGTGCCCATTCAGGGCATGGCGGTGGCAGTGGATGGTTGGTGAGACATCACAGGATCTGAGATGGTAGACTTGTCACAACATCCCTTTCATTAGCGCCAGTGAGACCCTGTCATTGAAAATGATATTTGCTTGTAATTCTGAAAGCAGGCGTGAGTGAGGTCTGATGCTCCATTCAAACAGGGAAGTGACAGGTAAGCTATTTTCTTATTTCCAGAAAGTTCAGTAAGGAATCCATGAACTTGTGATCAGGATTCTGTTCAGATGTTCTACATGTTCATGGTGGTGTCTAGATCTCGTGTTCACCAGGTCTCATCTCTAGGACAAGGAAATGTTTCTGCTGCTGACAGCTTTCCCAGCACATAACAAACACATAGGTATTGATAACACTTTCTGGTAGGTTCTGCCGACCTGTCAGAAGGGTTGCCTCGTTATATATGAGAAGTTGAGGGGATGTCTGCCTCAAGACATGGTTCTCCGCCCTTGTTTCTACTAGATATCTGGCCTCCTGCAGAATAAATGGAGTCCTTATACATAAGAAGACTTTTTTTTCAGATACAGAATGGGGCGATCCCTGTATCCATGGGGTGTTAGGTAAGTTTTTTATAAAATGAATGATCCTTTTATTACATGAGCCGTCCCCTTCAGGTAGCTGGATCTTGGCAAGTTTCATTTGAAACAGTAAGGGAGAGACCAAAAGCTTCTATTTAAAGACGGAGGAATACAAGATTCATAGAACTGAAATGACTTGTCCAATGTCGGTGGCTAATCACGGTTGTGTCAGAAATAGCACTTGGGCGTCCTGATTCTGAGCAGAGGGCCCTTGTCTCCTTAGAGAGCATTCTCGCCAGCTGGGCTAAGCAAATGACAAATTAGGAGCTTCTAGAAGTCAGGGTCTACCCCATACATATTGTCCAGTTCCTTCAAAAAACGCTTAACAAGTACTTTTTGAAAACAATGAGAAAACAGCTTACCTTATCACTTCCCTGTTTGAATGGTGCATCAGCCCTCACTCACGCTTTCAGAATTAAAACGGGGAAGGACAACCATCAAACTTCTGCAACGATTTTTATCAACTCTTTTTCTCTTGCCCGGGACGTATTAGTAACATTGCCTAATTTTTAAAACGAGCCGTTTGTAGCCATAGAAGTTAGTGGGGAAATATCTCTCAACCTCTCGTTCCCATTCCCATATAAAGTACAGTTTGAAAGCTGCCTCTTAAAAAGTTCCAGCAGAGTCTGTCCTACGGGCAGTGATAAGACTGATGCACATTTAACTTTCTGAGGGGTTCCGCTGCTGTGCCCTCAGCACAGAAGAGGTTGCTCATCGAAGCTAGGAGGGAAGGTGTTTAAAAAGTCGAGGGACGTCTTGAGGCGTCTGAGCAGCATCTTGCCGTCGCGGCTAAGCCGGCCGCTGCATTTCCCCGCACGCTGCGTGCAGCTGGCACGCACGTGGCTCTTGGAGGAGCGGGAGCCGGGGTGCTCGCCGGACAGTGCTCCCCGAGCCAGGCGCACGGCCAAGGCAGGGTGACCTACTTCCATTACCACGGCACCCAGCGTCCACGCTCGTTTTACACAAGCTCCTCGAAAAAGCAGATTGCACAGAGAGTGAAGTGCATTAGTAGTTTTAAGATCTCTTTAGTCGAGGTGTTGGCCAGAAAAAGATCAAAGGATAATTAGAACCTTGTTCCCGTAGGAATTAGGGTTAGATCTGAAACATGCAAGTGGCCTGCAGTTTCCACCATCTTCTTCATCTTGGTTGGATTAAAGAAGGAGGTTCCTAAAGAACGCAGTGCAAGTCTTTTTCATCTCATAAAAGTAAGGATTAAAACCTACTAACAAACACCTTCAAAAGAAGGCTCCCCCCGCACCCCACCCCCTTTCTCCACTTTGGAAAGACTTGCTTTTATGACTCTGGGACGGAAATGATATGTGATGTGGAAGTGTTGTTTGTTTTTTTTTTAATTTTCAGTTTATATCACAACTTCCTAAAGTGTTTTGACAAACCTATTCAGAATTTTACACACATGCATGCAGTGCTAAATGGATGGGGAAATAAAGGGGAAAAAATAACACTTAAAGATCTTTCTATCCTGACAATAAAATTCCCAGGATGCTGAGTTCTCCTGTTCATCTGGGAGCAAAATGCCCAATATTCACTTGAAGGCAAAAGCAAGATCAGCAAAATTAAAGTCTGGCTTCCTCTTGAGGTGAGAGGCAGAGGACGGAAGGGTTGGAGAGCTGGTGTGGGAGGGCGGAGGGGCGCAGACTGGAATGCTGAGTGACCCCGTCCTCAGTAGGAAGCTCCTTGAGATCAGAAGCTTTACCCTCACTGATTTCTTAGACCCCTCAGGAAGTACAGTTTCTGGCTCATGCCTTCAGGAGCTCGCTCACGAAGTAAGTGAAACTTCATGGAAATAGTCACGTATTTCCCGAGTGTTTACCGTCGGGTCTGTGACATTGTTCTTCTTTCATTTATTTGGCTGTGCTGGGGCTTCGTTGCTGCGCACGGGCTCCCTCTGGCTGCGGCGAGCAGGGGCCTTGCTGGTTGCGGTGCGTGGGCTGCTCAGCGTGGTGGCCGCTCTCCTTGCAGAGCTCGGGGTCTAGGGTGCAGGGACCTCGGTAGCTGCACACGTGGGCTCAGTCGTCGTGGCTCGTGGACTCTGGAACACGGGCCCAGCAGTGGTGAGGCACAGGCTCAGGAGCTCCGCTGCTCGTGGGATCGTCTCGGATCAGGGATCGAACCCGCGCCCCCTGCCTTGACTGGTAGACTCTCACCCACCGTACCGCCAGGAAAGTCCTACCCTTTGGTCTTCCAACAACAGATACTTATTGCATGCCTCCTATCTGCCAGGTGATGTTTCAGGCGCCAAGTGCCGCCCTGAGGATAGTCCCCGACACCATGGAGCACTCTTTGGGGTGGGGGAGAGGGTCAGTTCAGTTCAGTTCAGTCGTTTAGTCGTGTCTGACTCTTTGCGACCCCATGAATCGCAGCACACCAGGCCTCCCTGTCCATCACCAACTCCCGGAGTTTACTCAGACTTATATCCATTGAGTCGGTGATGCCATCCAGCCATCTCATCCTCTGTCGTCCCCTTCTCCTCCTGCCCTCAATCCCTCCCAGCATCAGGGTCTTTTCCAGTGAGTCAACCCTTCGCATGAGGTGGCCAAGTATTGGAGTTTCAGCTTCAGCATCAGTCCTTCCAATGAACACCCAGGACTGATCTCCTTTAGGATGAACTGGTTGGATCTCCTTGCAGTCCCAGGGACTCTCAAGAGTCTTCTCCAACACCACAGTTCAACAGCATCAATTCTTTGGCACTCAGCTTTCTTTATAGCCCAACTCTCACATCCGTACATGACCACTGGAAAAACCATAGCCTTGACCAGACGGACCTTTGTTGACAAAGTAATGTCTCTGCTTTTCAATATGCTGTCTAGGTTGGTCATAACTTTCCTTCCAAGGAGTAAGTGTCTTTTAATTTCATGGCTGCAATCACCAAAAAAATAAAGTCAGCCACTGTTTCCCCATCTATCTGCCATGAAGTGATGGGACCGGATGCCATGATCTTAGTTTTCTGAATGTTAACCTTTAAGCCAACTTTTTCACTCTCCTCTTTCACTTTCATCAAGAGGCTTTTTAGTTCCTCTTCACTTTAGTTCCTCTCCACTTCACCCATAAGGGTGGTGCCATCCACATATCTGAAGTTATGATATTTCTCCTGGCAATCTTGATCCCAGCTTGTGCTTCTTCCAGCCCAGCGTTTCTCACGATGTACTCTGCATATAAGTTAAATAAGCAGGGTGACAATATACAGCCTTGACGTACTCCTTTTCCTATTTGGAACCAGTCTGTTGGTCCATGTCCAGTTCTAACTGTTGCTTCCTGACCTACATATAGGTTTCTCAAGAGGCAGATCAGGTGGTCTGTTATTCCCATCTCTTTCAGAATTTTCCACAGTTTATTGTGATCCACAGAGCCAAAGGCTTTGGCATAGTCAATAAAGCAGAAATAGATGTTTTTCTGAAACTCTCTTGCTTTTTCGATGACCCAGCAGATGTTGGCAAGAGAACGAACTGGGGAGAGGGTAGACAGATGTAATTGATGAGCCGGTCCGCTGTTTTGAGCTGTGTCGCATGACATGGATGTCTGCTGAGCACTTGAAGTATAAAGACAGACATAAAGCAGTGTTGCAGGGCTGGTGGGGGCTCTTTGATGAAGGAGGTCGGGAACATCCTTCTGGCCAGAGAACATCTGGGCAGGGATGTGAGGGAAGTAAAGGGTGAGGCAGGGAGGGGTCAGAGCGAGACGGTTCCAGGTGGGGAACCGCAGGTGCCAAGCTCCGCGCTACATGCTGAGAGTTGAGTGGTGGACGAAAGGGACACAGTCCTGATCCATGGACTTTGAGCTTTCTGTCTACAGGTCAGGTGGACTTTAAACTAGGTGGCAGAAATTACATGCATAGTTGAAAATCAAACTGTGATAGAAGATAAATGGGAGAAGGGACTTGGGAGCGACTTCGAATCAGTTGATGAGAAAAGACCGCAGTGAGAAGTGTGATGTCTGAGAAGGAGCTGGCTTTGCATATGGCGGGTGGTGTGTTTGTGGGGGGATGGGGTGCAGGCCATGGGAGAAGCGTGGGGGAAGATCTCCATGCTGGGATACATCTGTCTTCTGGGGGCCCCGATGACCGCTGGGGCTGTGCATGGTCATTAAGGGGAGAAGTGTTCCAGCATGTCATTGGACAGGAAGCAGGAGACAGACTGGCAGGCTGTTGAAGCCCCCCCGAAGGAGTGTGACCTTGTTCTCTGTGCTCTGAGGTCCCACTGATAACGTGATCAACATTAAATGGCGTGATCGCATTTCCAGTTTTAAAGTACGGACTGCTTGGCCTACTGTGTGGGGAGTGGATGGAGGACCAGCCAGGCACAGGTTTGAGAGGATGATTTGGAACTAGATGGTAGCAGTGGAGATAAAAGTGGGAATTCCAGAGAAGGGCATGGGTTTCCATCAATAAATTGGATGAAGAACCAGCTTGACAGCGCATACCAGGCAGTGGGGAGTGTTGGATGAGCTCAGAGGATGAATGGATGGTGGATGTGTGGGTGTGTGGAAGGGTGGGGGTGTGGACGGAGGGGGGACAGATAGATGGACAGACAGATAGGCACATGGGTAGGTGGAAGGATGGTTGGGGCTAGATGGTTGGCTACTAGTTCTCTGGTCTTCAGTACAGATCTGGTAGACCAGTCTCCGCGTTTGACAGGATAACTGAGCTGATTCCTACAAACGTTCTCCTTCCTCAGGCGGGTCCCGGGTCTCCTGTGATTGCTCACTTGTGCTTTAGTGACGGAGTCCTGCTGTGAAGGAATTACGTCATTTAGCAGTGATCTTAGCGGACGACCCCGTTGTGGTTGAGCAGACAGCTGGTGGTGTCCTGTGTGTGATTCCCGGAAGCAGGGTGTGGAGGCCTGGCCTGGGCTGGGTGGCGTGCCGATCTTCTCAGATGCGCTCTGCTCGATCACTCAGTCGTGTTCCACTCTTTGCAGCCCCATGGACTGCAGTCCGCCAGGCTCCTCTGCCCGTGGAATGCTCCAGGCGAGAAGAATGGCGTGGGGTGCCGTCTCCTCCTCCAGGGGGTCTTCCCCACCCAGGGATCGAACCCATGTCTCTTGCACGTCCTGAACTGGCAGGCAGATGCTTTGCCACAAGTGTGACCCAGGAAGCCATGTCCTCATTGGCTGTTTCAGTTCGTCCTGCGGAATGCCTTGTGAGGGGGACGCTGCCCAGGCCCTTGTACAGACAGATTGGGAACCTAAAGCTTAGAGAAGGCAGGTCACTTACTTGAGGTCACTGCAGGTCGCTGGAGCAGGAATGATTTCCCCCCAGACACAGATGTGCAATGAAGAATGTCCGGAACCTGTTCTAACCAGCCAGTCCCCCAAAATCCGGGCCTCTGTGGCCACAGTTTTGCACCTCAGCCCTGAACACTGTGCAAGCGTCAGCCCTGAGTGAGGCAGAGGCTCTGGAGGGTCCCCGGGAGGCTCCTGCCCATGCAAACCCAGTGGCAGACCCCAGTCACCGGGGGCCTGTGACTTGATTTCCTCCCAGGAAGACCTGCTGGGAAGACTTCAACTGACAAGCCCTGAAAATGGTCGTGAAAGATGACTGTGTGTTACAGGTAAACCACCTCCCTTTAGGATGGAGGTCAAGGAAGCTGGGCTTCGAAGTTGGTCAGCCGTGGGCTCAGCCCCAGCTCCAGGCGATCCATGGACTGGAGTGAGCCCAAGTATGAGTCGGGGCCCAGGCAAACCCTGCAGTGTGTTGAGAGAGGGTCAGGCTGTACAGAAATCATTTAGTCCAGCACCTGCCAAGCACAGGTAGGTAATGGACCACGCTCAGAATGTTGCCACCCAGGCCCCTTGGCCTTCCCCGATCAACTGAAATGGATCAGGGGCCCGACAAGAAACTCAGGCAAGGCTTTCCTGGGGCCCCTGCTGCAGCAGGAGGGAGTGAGAACAGGCAGCTGGTGCCCTTGCTCACTTGTTCCCTGAGAGGGCGAGCTGGTTCCTCACAGAAGACGAGGATGTCGGCGGATCCAGGGGTCGGGCCGGGGGGTGTCTTAGGTGGTCTGCCCGCCCCTTCGGTGGTGCTGAGTGCAGGGGGCAGGCCCCCCTGCTTTTGTTCCTGACTCCTCGGAAGTGGCAGCGGGGGGGTTGGTCTTTCTGTATCTCGTCCAGAATTTGCCCCGACTGCTCATTCACACGGTTATTGTTGGTCCCTTATGGATTCTTTGTCTTTTGTCGCTGGAGGAGACATTTGTCCAGGTGCCAGCTCTGCAGCAGAGGGTCCCAGCCTGTCTCTCGAGACCCTTATGTCCCAAGGCAACAGGGGCTTCTTTGAGGGTAACTAGATGTTCTTGGCATTCCGCGAACAAACCAAAATGTGTTCATTGCTCCTTGAGTGAGTCAAAGATAACGCTAGGTCATTAGCTTTGCCTCCACAGAACTAAAGAGAAAAAGCAAACAGCTTCTCTGTGAACCTCAGAAGGAATATATATATATATAGTTTTCTACCATGAACATGTGTACAAGAATATTCTTAACAACAGTATTCAAAATGAGGGAATAATTTAAGAGTTTGGGGTTAACATACAGACTGCACACACTGGAAGTGAGACGTGAAAGTGAAAGTCGCTCAGTCGTGTCTGACTCTTTGCCAACCCCATGGACTGTATAGTACTTGGAATTCTCCAGGCCAGAATACTGGAGTGGGTAGCCTTTCCCTTCTCCAGGGGATCTTCCCAACCCAGGGATTGAACCCCGGTCTCCGGCACTGCAGGCGGATCTTTATCATCTGAGCCACCAGGGAAGTCCTAAAATACTGGAGTGGGTAGCCTATCCCTTGTCCAGGGGATCTTCCCGACCCAGGAATCGAACCGGGGTCTCCTGCATCACAGGTGGAGTCTTTACCAACCGAGCTACCAGGGAAGCCACCTTGCACACACTCCTGTATATAAAATAGATAAACAACAAGGTCCTACTGTATAGGACAGGGAACTCGCCTCAGTGTCTTGTAATACCCTATAAGGGAAGAGAATCTGAAGAAATACATTTATATATAATAGCTAAATCATTTTGCAGTATACCTGGAACTAACATGATACTATAAATCAGTTGTTCTTCAATTAAAAAGTAATAGCAAAATGCTGCAAAGAATTCAATTTTCAGCAGCAGCAGAATGCATAAATTCAAACTCTGAAGTTCTCCACGAGGATGAAACTGTCTAGCTGAGAACATGGATGCCGCTCAGGTTCCATCCCCACTCACTCAGGGAAAATATGACTGTTTCCATTTTTATACATTTCAAAACATTCAAGACAAACCACCTTTTCTTTATGGATGGAAACGTGGAAAAGTTAGCCAGGAAATCAAGAAAAATGATAAACATGAAATTTAGAGTAGTGTTATTTCTGAAAGATGAGGAGGTAGGAAGGGGCACCCCGGAGGCTCCCAGACGGACAAGATGTCCTTGAACTTAAAAGTACATGATGGAAACTTGGGGGAGGGGATGTAACTATTCTGTATCATGATCTTGAAGGTGTTTATATGACTGCAAGTTTGTCAAAGCTCAGGGAACTATATACAGCGAAAGGGTGAAATCTGTAGTATATAAATTATAGCTCAACTGAAAAAGCGCTTGTTAGAGAAGAGTGTATATGGTGAGCCCCCTACGTATGAACCTTTGAGCTGCCAGCTTTCAAAGCTGAGAAGATGCGTTCACATGTCCAGTCACATAAGCTGGTTCACGTGTCTGGCGTGCATTGTCACTGAGATCATCCCCTACGCGGCTGTCCTTCTCTGTACCCTACAGCAATGCATAGGGGACGGTGGTGCAGGATCTTTATTTCAAGCTCAGGATGCCTGGAAGCAAAAGCATGAACCAGCCGTGGTGGAGCTGGCTCAGCGTAGCTGATCGTTAGTCGCGTACCGAGGCTGACTGTTGGCCTTACAGAAAAATTGGGCTCATAAACATTCTTGTGTTCGCATGTAGGGGACTCACTGTGGTAGGCATGCAGGTGTGTTTATTAAACTTTGTTCATCCTTTATATGTAATTGTTCTATTTTTTTAGCTACTCCACCTACTGGAGGGAAAAAAGTGTTTCTAAAACCCCTGAGTGGTTTGCCATTCTCCTTGGGTAAGAGTCAGCTGGGCTTCCCGGTGGCTCGAGAGGTAAAGAAACACCTGTGGTGCAGGAGACGCAGGAGACCTGGGTTCGATCCCGGGGTCGGGAAGATCCCCTGGAGGAGGGCATGGCCACCCACTCCAGTGTTCTTGCTTGGGGAGTCCCATGGACGGAGGATCGCAGAGCCCGCCCGCGCGGATCACGCAGGCACTGCTACAAGAGGCAGACTGTCGGTGTGGACGGCAGCGCCCTCGGGCCATGCCCCGCCCGCCTCTCCTGTCCTCGGCCCTGGTCCCCACTCTTCTGTCCGCTTCCTCCCGCGCTGGCCTGGCAGAATCGTGGGCATCTGTGGGCCTCTCTGGCTCCCCCTGGACTGAAAGTTCCCCCAGTTCCAACACGTGGCCTGGCACCTAGAGAAGTTCTGCAAAGATTGGGGCGAGTTCGTTGAGATGCGGGCATCCTCTCCGGTTCTGCAGGAGGAAGAGTCAGGGGGAGACGTGGGCCGGGGCTGAAGGCCCCTCAGATAAGGTCCCGAGGCCTGACGTCCAGAGGGGGTCTCGCCGGGCTGTGGTCCGGGTGCTGGCGGGGCGTGCCCCTTCTGCAGGTCTGGGGGGGCGCCTTTCCCGTTCTCTCCCAACCCTGGAGGCTGCCTGCACCCCGACTCCTGGCCCTTGTCTGTCTTCAAAACCAGCAGGGGTGGATCGTGTCCTTCTCACATTATCCTTGTGACCCTGGCCCTTCTGCACCGTCTCCCTCCTTTTAAGGGCCCTGATGCTCACAGCGGTGCCCCCGGACCACCCAGGCTAGCCTCGGGGTTCGAAGGTCCGCTGATGCCCAGCCTTGATCCCCACATCTTCACACATTCTGGGGATTGGCATGGAGACATTTAGGGGAGATG